>NC_060267.1:64457669-64757669 GCF_021613505.1 Equus quagga
TGAAAACAACAAAGAAGGTGCCTTTGGCTTCTAACAGGAGTGTCTCTGAATTCCTCAAGGAATTCCAGGCCTAGGGTTGATCCAGCTGGCAGGAGGTATCGATCTCCACTTGAATTCACTGAATAAATAATGGTTGCCATAGTTATTGAGCAGTCACAACTGGTTGGGGAGCAGGGAGAACTCGGAGGCACCTTCTGTGAGTTTGGCCATGAGAAAGTCTGGTTACAAGATTCCGTTATCAACCCCCTCCCGAAATCCAGCCAGCACGTTGCTCAGTTTCTTTATCCTGACAATGAATATGGGATCTTGAATATAATACAAGACATGGAGCACTGAAAGGAAGGGAATGCTTAAATCAGTGGATTGGTATTTTATTCTGAGAAAAGCATCTCTCCCTGGGTTATGAACCTAGTTTGATATGTCTCAGTATTAATAGAATTTACTAGAATTTACAATCCACAAGATGACTGCTGGATCATGTTACAGCCACTGGGCGTCTTCACAAAGGACCAAATCCCAGTTTTTTCTATGTTAACATTGTTTGTTTATTATACAAATAGCATTAACCTGGAAATTGTAAAAGATAGGAAGAGAGTTATCTGACAATCTCATAAATATTTTCACTTTTCCATTTCCTTTCATCCTTCTCTATGTGCAGAAATAATTTTTGCATAGATGTAATCACAGCTTAGATACTATTTTACATTCTATTCTTTATTTAATGTGATATTATGTATTTTTCCATGTTGCTTCATAGCTTTCGCATTTATCCTCTTTAATGTCGACAGAATCTGCTATTGTATGCATGTACCAGTTTTTACTTAACAGCTCTCCTGTTCTTCCCTCCTTTATCCTTTTTGTAGTAGATAATACTACCCTACATGTCTTCATGCATACAGTTCATTCTTCTCTTGAATTTTTTCTTCAGATAAATTCCTAAGAGTGGGATTACTTGGTCAGGGGCTATGAACATTTTATATCTCTTGCAATTTACTGCCAAATTTGCAGTCTGCTTTTCTGCTTTTGGGGGGAAAATAAAACTTTAGGCAGCACACCATTGCAGGCAGGATTTCTCTTAAAGTTCACTCTTCGGTTCTTCTTCGGAGACTGAAACAAGCAACTATCCAGACATTTTAGTAAAGATAAACCCTAGAGGACAGGTTTGCACATGGGCTGATTAGCTGATAGTTTCCTGGGGAAAGCAAAATCGTGCGCTGCAAAGCTTGGGAGTTAGGGGGCTTTTCCCTTTTGTTGGAGCTTTCCAGTTGCCATTCATTTGCCGTGTGTCGGGCGCTGTCTTAGGTGCTGACTGTACCATGCATGTAGCGCTCTTCGGTTGGCAGAATGCTTCCATGTAGCATCATCTTAACTGAGCCTCACCATAACCCACGGAGGTGGGTTTTATTATAATCGCACTTTTTCTTTTCATTTATTGTGTAATATTTAAGATGCACAGAAAGGAGTGAAGAAGAATGCAATGAAGACTTGTGTTTCTACCACCCCGTAGTCCCCATTTTCCTCGGAGGACATTGAGCCTTAGAGAGATTAGGTTACATGGCTAGTAAGTGACAGAACCACAACTGGAAGCTGGGTCTGTGTGACTGAAAGTTCAGTGCCCTCTTCTTTACAAGATGCTGCATTGAGATGGGATGCCTGCAAGTTACAATCCACTGAGATGCTGCGGACGGTTTTCGTGGTTGGGACTTTAATATAATTATAACACATCAAAGCTAGAAAGGCCCTTAGAGGTTATTAAATCCAACCTCCTCCTTTTAAGATGGGCCCTAGAAAGGGAGCGACTCCTCCAAGTCATATACAACTAGCCAAGGAAGAATGTAGATCTCCTGTTCCCTGGGCCTCCTTTTATTTAGGGAAAGAGAAGAAAGAAAATGTCTGGATAGTTGCTTTGTTTTTCTGATGACTTTTGCTTTAAGGAAATAACTTTTCCAGCAAAAATATTCCCAACTAAAAAAATTAATGTGGGAAAAATTAGAAACTAATATTGGATTTCCCATTGGATGGATGTCTTCCATCTGTCAAGAATTACTATTTTACATGTAAATATGCTGAGAGATGAAAACTTTGAGATAACTGGGGCCAAGCTCTTCCCTCAGGAAAGAAACTCTGATATCTCCATGCTAAGAGAGAGCAAAGTGATTTATACTAGATGTCAGGCTCCTTTCTCATTACAGGAAGATGCCACATCACTCTGAAGGAAGAGGACAGAATCAGCCTCAGAAGCCTGGGTTCAAATCCCAGCTTTTAACAGCTGTGTGACTTTGGGAAAATCACTTAACCTTATACATAAAATAAGAAATCATAGTATTTAACCAGGGGATCATTTTATGTGTTGTTTTATAAAATATAAGATACTGGTGTTGATGTCTCGGTACATCATAATGTCCCTGCACCGCCTCCTTCTTGGCTTCCTCCCTTCTCTGTGACTGTTCCATCTCCACAGCAGAAGGACATGTGAATTTTGTACAGGGTCCCTGGTGTAGGTCAATAGGTGTTTCAAGGGGGTAAAAAAACAAGGAAAAGAAAAGCTGGATTCTTCACAATGCTGGTTAGCATGAAAACACAGGAGTGCGCTTTGTATTGGGTCTTGCAGGGCAGCCCTTGCATTAGCAAATGGAACTTACAGCCTCTCCCAAGAAGTGAGTCTGTCAAGATGGAAACATTAATTCATTTGCCCGGTTGTGTTTTTGTGTCATTCTGAAAAGGAGTTGCTTCCTGACAGGGCTTTTGTAAGACCTCCATAGGGTGACATGGGCCAAATAATAACCATCCTGTCGTCATCCATTCAGAGTGGCTATGGGCCAGGAGCTGTGTGCTTATCTGCCTTACTCACCAAAGTTGGTCCTCCCAGAAACCTTGAATTGGGTACAATAATTATTTTCATTTTATAAGGAAATTGGGGCTCAGAAGTGAAAAGACTTACTCAGGGGCACACGGTGAGTAAGTGACAGACTAGGATTCAAACCCTGGTGCTATTTAATACCAAAGGCCATCAACTACTACTAAGAGGGAGGACACTTTGATTGTAAAACGCCATCTCAACCGACAGAACAGGACACAGGCCTCCATTAGGGATTCGAAATTTCTTAAGATGTAACTGCCTCCTAAACTTGCCCTTTTCTATCCCTCCACAGAACGACATGGGTTAAAAGAACCAAAGAGAGTGGAGGAGCTATGCAACAAGATCACAAGCAGCTTAAAAGACCACCAGAGCAAGGGGCAGGCTTTGGAGCCCACGGAGCCCAAGGTCCTGCGCGCCCTGGTAGAACTGCGGAAGATCTGCACCCTGGGCCTCCAGCGCATCTTCTACCTGAAGCTGGAAGACTTGGTGTCTCCACCTTCCATCATCGACAAGCTCTTCCTGGACACCCTGCCTTTCTGAGCAGGAGCAGCCTCATCTGCTAGCACCTGCTTGCTAAGCAACAGAGGGATGGGTCTGGACACCTACCATTTTCTGTCCTTCCTTAAGAGAAAAAGCAGCTCCTGTAGAAAAGAAAGACTTTTTTTTTTTTTCTGGCACTTTTCCTTACAAGCTAAAGCCAGAAAACTTGCAGAGTATTGTGTTGGGGTTGTGTTTTATATTTAGGCTTTGGGGTTGGGGTGGGAGGTGGGTATAGTTCATGAGGGTTTTCTAAGAAATTGCTAACAGAGCACTTTTGGACGATGCTATCCCAGCAGGAAAAAAAAATGGATAATATAACTGTTTGAAAATTCTTTCTGGGGGATACAATTATAGTTGCTTTGTATTTAAAAACAAGAACAGCCAAGGGTTGTTCGCCAGGGTGGGATGGTCTTGAGATGGATCCCTTTAGCATACACTTCCTGTATCAAGGGTACGTATGTGGTGCAAACAAGGCAGAAATTCCCTCTTCTTAATTTCTTTATTCCTTTTTTATTTTAACAAATAGTAAAAGATGGAGGATTACCTATAAATCAGACATAGCAAAATGATAACGGTTGCTCGCGTCCATATACAAGTGCAATTTTTAAAGTGCTGTCTTACTAAGTCTTGTCTATGAACTCTCCTTTATTTTATATGGAAATAAAAAGGAGGCAGTCGTGTTAGCAAATGACACATGCGAATTTTCCCAGCAGAGGCTTTGTCCACCTACCCTGTAGAGCTCTTCCGAGGTATGGTCCATCCAAGATTTTAGGCCTTTCTTGGTAGATCCGGATCCCTGCTTTGACTCCCAGCTGTCCTGAACGGGGCTCAGCTTATAAGATGGATTGCATACCGCTGTTTTAGTTGTGTTCTGTCAATCCAGTGAGAGTTCCCTAAACTTGCTTCAGTTATAGCAACTGCCTAACACATTCGTTCAGAAGCCCCACGAACGTTCAGTGAGTCTCAAGTGTTTGGCCCCCAGAGGAGAACGTGCAAATAAGTAGGAACTGGATCATACAGGGTAAGCACCAGGGATAATAAGTTTTTAAAAATATACATAATTTAATTTTTGTTATTGGTTAAAGAGACAATTTTGGAGAGCAAGCAAGTCTTATTAAAAAAAATAGTATGAATGTGAGTACTAGAAAGGATTAGTGGGCTGCGTTTCAACATTCCGTGTTCGTTCTCCTTTTGTATGTTTATACTGTTAATGCCATATTATTATGAGGTAATTTGTTGCATAGTGTCCTTATTTGTATAAACATTTGTATGCACGTTATATTGTAATAGCTTTGCCTGTATTTATTGCAAGACCACCAGCTCCTGGAAGCTGAGTTACAGAGTACTTAAATGGCGTGTTCACAGTGACTTGGATACACCAATTAGAAATTAAATAAGCAAATATATCTATAAATATAACAGGTTACATATCTATATTTATAATGTGTCTTTTTCTTAACCATTTGTACAATAAATGTTACTTTCCATGCAGTTAGTTTATGGTTCATTTGCAGTGACTTTTAAGGCAGTACTGTTTAGCACTTTGATATTAAAATTTTGCTTATGTTTTGCTAAATTCGAATAATGTTTGAAGATTTTTAGGTCTAAAAGTCTTTATATTATATACTCTGTATCAAATCAAAATATCTTTGGCCATTTTGCTAAGAAACAAACTTTGAATGTCACACTGATGTCACAGTAGTTTTTGTTAGCTTTGAGTCATTTTTGCTTTAGTGTTTTTAAAGGAAAAATAACAAAACTATGCTGTTTATATTGTCATTAAATTATACAATCAAACAAATGCCAAATGAATTGCCTAATTGCTGCAAAGGATAACCCAGATAACAAATCATATATCTTTTTTTTTTCCAAGAGTCGTTCTGATATTCGATCATGTACTATGTTTGTATGAGCTTTTGTGAAAGATTATTATTTTTATATCAAGATAATAGGATGTGGAATGTTAGGATTTGGGAATGTTCGACCTAGAAGGGGCCTGACTGGTCAACTAGTCTATCCTTCTGAAATTCATAGAGGAGAAAACTGGGGCCCAGCAAACGGTAAAGAGTTACCCAAGATCAAACCGCTAGTAACAGGATCAAAACTAGGACCTCGTTCTCCTTTCCATAGTCTTTTATTCAACTTACTGCATCTATAGGAAAACAGGCTTTTAAAAATAACTATTCGTATTTACATTTTACCTGACAACAACCATGAGTAAAGTGGTACTTTGGCATTAATTTTTTGAGCTTATATGCAAACATAATAAACATTATTAAATATCAGGAAAGCTAACATTTCATACAACGTAGCTTCAGACCAAATTCAAATTGAATTTGAATAAATTAGAAATACTGTGCATACATAACCCTTTTGTGCACCATTAGTATTGGAAAGTTAATACTTGTTTTTTTGTCATGTCTGTAAGGAAAAACAACGAAAAGAAAAAACCAGAGCCCTAGAGAAATGCTGTTACTTGTTATTTTTACACCCATCAGATTTAAGGAAAAGACTTTTTAGCCGTGCTATCGATTGTTTGGAAGGAATGAAAGTTTTCAGTTATAGGTCTAGACGCTAGTGCTGAAAATAAAGATTATAGCCAGTGTTCTTCTGTCTTCCATAGTTACGACAACTATGAGAGCCTCCCAAGTCATCTGTCAATTCAACTCTCTTTTTTGGTCTTAATGTTGACACACGAGTTTATGCAGAGTGGATGACCAGACTAGCTCAGAAGAGGACAGCAAGAATTCAAGCAGGTGATTCTTCCTTTGCGGGAGAGCTCTCTTAGTAGGAACATGCCTTCTGCGGGCGGAAATCAGGAATCCACCAGCTGTCAATGGAGAGTGCCTTGCTTTCATTTCAGACAGCAGAGTTTCCCAAAGTTTCTCTGCTCCTCTAACAGCATTGCTCTTTAGTGTGTGTTAACCTGTGGTTTGAAGGAAATGCTCTTGTACATTAACAATGTAAATTTAAATGATTAAATTAAATTACATTTTATCAATGGCTACTGGTGTGTTGAATAGCGTGCTTCCTTGAACAGTATTCTCTGAATCATTTATATAATAGTATTTGCTGTGATCTCTTAAACACATCCCCAAATGGATTTTTTAAAAGGCTTACTAATGCTGAAAAATTAATGGGCATTCTGAATTGGAAATATATTAAACCTCACTGATTGGGAAGAAGGACATTCTGAATTCAATAACCATTTATTGACTATGTCCTGCGGGCAGAGCACTATTGGGTGCTTTGAGGAGATACAAACTCGCAGTATATGAAACTGTTTTTCTTTCAACTGTATATAACTTAAATGGAGCTAACAATTTGTTGCCTAAAAGTATTCTTTAGGGATATGAAGGATTTATTTCTATATCAAGGTGATGGGCTATCAATTGTTTGTGAACCGGAATTTACAAGAATCAAGGGTAGAATTCTCAAAGATGGATCAGTACTCTCTGCCCTTTTTCTGAACAGCCATTACTACTGCATTTCTCAGAAACCCCTCTCTGTGGGCAATGCAAATGCAGCTTTTATTCAACTCTACCCCAAATATCATATATTCTGAATTAGTGCAAATATTTAACATTAGTGCAAATGTTTTTTGTGGGCGTTGATGGCTCAAAACAAGAAACGTAGAGCTCTCATGATTTACTTCATCAGTTCATGCATAAAGTATTTTCTGTGACATTTAAATGCTATGTGGTCTAGGAGCCAAACCCTTCCTCCTGCTTCTCAGCGGTACTTCATTTCCTCAACAATAAAATATGATTAGTAAGAAAGGAACGAGACATATAATGGAGCATCATCTTGCATGTGAATTCAAACATAGGTGCTTATCCAAAAGGGAAAAAAAAAAAGGTTAAGCTCCTTCTCTGGGGACTATAGGGGCAGAAGTCTGGTTTGAATGGGGAGGGAGGCAGGAAGTTCAAGCATATGCCAGCAGGTGAATTTCCATAAGTTAAATGCCCAAAGATAACACAAGAAGCTGATTGTTGACTTTTTTTAAAAATTGTGGTAAAATACACATAAATATAACCATTTTTAAGTGCACAGTTCAGCGATATTAAGTACATTCACATTGTTGTTTAATCAACATCCAGAGCTCTTTTCATCTTGCAAAACTGAAACTCTATGCCCATTAAACAAGAATTCCCCATTCTCCCCTCCTGCAGCCCTGGCAACCACCATTCTGTCTGTCTCTGTGAATCTGACTACTTTAGGAACCTCATATAAGTGGCATCATATAGTATTTGTCCTTTTGTGTCTGGCTTATTTCACTTAGCATAATGTCCTCAAGATTCCTCCATGTTGCAGCATGTGTCAGAATTTCCTTCCTTTTTAAGGCTGAATAATATTCTATTGTATGTATAGACCACATTTTGCTTATCCATCCATGTGTCAACGGTCATGTGGGTTGCTATCTCCTTTTGGCTATTGTGAATAATGTGGCCATGAACATGTACAAATATCTTTTCAAGACCCTGCTTTCAATTCTTCTGGCTACATGTTAACTTTGTGCTTAAGTATGATGTAAGTGCTTTTCAAGGATGATCTTGATTATATGTGATTTTTTGCCGTAGGCACTGATTTCAGACCCTCCCCGTTTCATTCTTCCAGGAGGCACCTGAGGTTGCTCCAAGAGCAAGGCTATTTATAAACCTTTGTTCTAGGGCTAGCCTAAAAACAGAATGAACTGAAATCTAAGAGCCTTAAACAGTCCGTCATCTTAACCAAAGACTTTTCTTTGAAAAGGCCCATATTTTTCCCAATGAGTTGAAAATCCCATCAAGTTTCAAAGAGGGTTTTTGTACTTTCTAGGACCCCTCACCATGAACAAAATTCTTCCTCAGAGTTATCTCTGAGTTGCCCCGTGACAGACATGGACAATTCTTTTTGTTTGTGCATTCTTTATGGCTTGTGTTACAAGCACACTGTCACTCCCATTTTTGTTTTCCTTTGTCTCTGCCTGTTTCTTGGCTCCATCAGTGAGCCCATGGGTCATCGGCCCCTTCGCTGACTACCTGCTGTGATGCTGGCCATCCCCCATGCTGGGCCTCTAAGGGTACTTGATTTGAGAGGAAGAGAAGAGAGACTTAGCATTTATTAAGCATCTACTGTGTGTGCCAGAGACTCTGGTAAATACCTCACACATGATCTCATTTCATGCTTACTACTTCTAAGAAGGTGGTGTTATCTCCAGCCTGAAAATGAGGAAAGAGGCTGAGAGAGGTTAAATACCTTACCTAAGATACTTTAAGTAGAAAATGAGGTTTGAACACATGTCAGTATGACTCCACAGTCCCTGGCTGCCTTCCTGGAGTTTCCTCCTTAGATCCCTGCTCCTCTCTGGAGTACGAAGACCATTTACCCTCAGCTCCTTGCTCACCAGCAAATGGTAAGGAACGCCACCCGAGCACCAGAGCTACTAGCCTTTGTATACACTGACTCAACCTCATTTTCCCTTCCTGTCTAACTTATCACCTGTCCTCCTAACTCCTCAGACTCCCTGACTCGAGACCCCACCGTTGTGGCCTCGGGTACTTTGTCCCTCACCAGCCTTAGACCCAGAGGCCTTTATAATAGCAAAGCCCTGCTCCACTTTTGGAATCCTTTTCTGGTGCTTCCCCCTCTAAACACAAACGTGCTCTGCCCTCAGGGTGGACTTGAATCATTCAACCCCTCACATCTCTTTCCTGCCTCCAGGAAAATTTCCAGATGATTTAAAACTCCCACTCAGGCTCTATAGTCAACAGCTTCAAAATCGTCCTCCTTCAGACTCTATAAACCACCTCTCTGTCCCCTCTGGCCACGTTCACTAAACTCACAAAGACCATACTCATCACCCCCAAATCTGCTCTCTTTGTGCATGCAGAAAGATGCTGGAGCAGCATAGAAACCAGGCGGTCCTTGACCATCTCAAAACTGTTCTCTTCCCAGCAGCCTGGCCTTCATTTTGCCCATTGCATCTGTGTCCCATAACATACTTTCTACCTTTTATTCCTGAAAATCCAAAGTTCTTCCCCGGACCACCTCATCCTTGCTCATTCTTTCCTGCCAGTTTCTACCCAATCATTGAGAATCATGCAAAGGTGTTTTTAAGTAAGACACACACGCACGTAAGAATAAGCCTAACATACCTGCTTTCATATGTTTCATTGTCCATATATACAAACTTAGGGTATTTTTTCTTATTTTAAAAAATAAAGAGTAGTAGATCCTTATATTTATATTTTTGCTTTTTACATTTCCAAGATTCTATGGGAAATTAAAATAGTATAAAATCGGAAAAATAAAACTGATTAAAAAGAAAAGAGTAAAATATTTCAGATATACAAATAATGAAACTGATTTAAAAGCAAAAAATAATTGTAAAGTGATTTATACATACAAAACAATAATATAACAAACATCTATCAACTTACCGCCCAACTCAAGAACTGTTGGAGCCCCTAGGCTTCCCCAGTCATATCCCTCTCTTCTCCCCACCAGCCTGGATTTTGGTTTCTCATTGCATACGTATATGTCCCAAAATAATTTATTGTTTAGAGTTACATTTTTAAAATTTTATATTAGTGGTATCATAAAGTATATATCCTCCTGCAACTTGTTTTTTTCTTTACTCAAAATTATATTTGAGATTTATCTATGATGTCATGCAGCTCTAATATTAACTTTCACTGCTCTATAGTACTTCTTTTAATATATTATAATTTCTTTATTCCTTTTCCTGTCAATGGATATTTAAGTTGTTTCCCATGTTCTTGTTGTTACAAGCTATAATATTAAGAACATTTTTGTACATGTCTCCCGATAAACATATGCAAAAATTTTTCTAGGCTAATGGTTCTCAAAGTGCGATCCCATCACCTGGGAACTTGCTAGAAATGCAAATTCTCAGGTTCCACCCCAGACCTACTGAGTCAGAAACTCTGGGGTTGGGGCCCAGCAATCTGTGTTTTAACAAGCCCCCTGGGTAATTATAATGCACGCTGAAGTCCGAAAGTCACTGCTCTAGGCTTATTGAGAATTAGAATTGCTGGGTTATGAGGTACGCAAATCTTCTTATTTATTAGATATACCAATTTTCTTCAGAAGTGGTTGTGCCGATTTATACTCCCAAAAGCAATGTTTGAGAGCTCTACTGTTCTAATTGTCCAACACTTGGATTGATCAGAATTTTTTATTTTTGCTAATCCAATGGTAATAAAATGGCATCTTGTGCTTTAGACACGTATGAATGGAGCCACCATAAACATTTACCTACAGGTCTTTGAGCAAACATTTCCTAGAGTAAATACCTAGGAGTGGAATTTCTGGGTAGGTTTAACTTTATAAGAAGCTGCCAAAACTTTTTACATAGAAATGGAATCTTTAGCCAGCCACGTGGCTGCTCAGGATAAACACATTTCTCAGACTTCCTTGCAGCCAGGAGTGGTCTTGGCACTATGTTATGGTCAATGGGATTTAAGACGAAATTGTCATCTGGGTACTATGTCTTATATGCCACTCTCTCCTTCCTGATGACGTTTGACAGTGACCTTCTAGAGACAACATTATTATTGTCTGTCCCCAGAAAGTGGATCTATGGGAGGGAATTTCAACTTGGAGAAGAATCAAGAGTAATATGATAGGTGATATTTTAGGACGGCTTGTACCTAGGGCTGATTTTGAAGTGTGTCTGTAATCCACAGGTTGGCTGGGGCCTCTTCTCCTTAGCATATAGAAGGGATTGTTCTGAACTCCCTATTGTACCCATAGGGAGGTCTGAAGACCTCCTCAAGGTAGCTGAAAATTCTGCCAATTTTTCCATTAGCTCTGGCTTCAAGGTCTCACTTCTGTTTGCTTGCTGCTGTTAATGGACTGTCTCGCTGTACTTTTGGTGTCATTCCTATTTCTGTGTCGCCCTAGAAGTAGAACTCAGACCTTCCCTTAATTTCCAGACCTTTCCTAACTTTCCCAGATTCTAGAAACCTATTTTAAGCAACAGCTGGTGTATTTTGTCCCTTCTTGCTCATCCTTCTCTCCACCTTCTATTAAGAACATGGATGCTACCTTAGACTACGGAGAGAAGGGTACCTTCTAGGGATTGTAGAAAAGTAAGTTGGAAGGAATTCCAGCCTCTTAGAGTTTTGTGGAGGGCAGATATACTATCAGCTCCAGTTGCTTATATCTAGACATTCCATTTAAAAATTCCATTGTTCAAACCACTGTTATTCTGAGTTTTTCCAGAGCTCAACGCTGAACTGTATCTCAACCAAGACAAACAAGATGCAAGAAACATAGCCCGTCTGCAGCATAGGTAAAAATAAAAGAGTTGGGAGTATTAAGGATAGTGACTCAGTGTGAATCACTCATGTTATGAGGCTACCAAAAAAGCCAAAGGCATCTTAGGTCACAATTATTTGCTCATTTATCAATTCCTTGATTCATTCAACTTTGAACTAGGCCCATGTTTCTGCTTCCTCATAATCTCATAGACCTGATGCTGCCTGCCCCCTCACAGTCTTAATTCTTTCTGTCTTGTGGTTTCTGTCTTATCACCTTCTAATTTCACTTTTACCACTAACCACCTTATTCAGGGTTTTCCAATTCTTATTCCTGAGAGAGAAAAGCTAATAGGTTTAGCTCAACTTTTCCGGCCCGGCCAATTGTAGGTCCCTGAACAATCTGTCGACTAGGTGCCCTTGGGTCATCTCTGCTCCAAACAACTGTGGTTGAGGAAGATCATGCATTGACCCTCAGAAAATATTGTGACTTGAATAGTTCCACTTTGGAGGGGCTGTGGGTATTGTGGTCCTGAGCCTATCATGTCTAGTATAGCAGGAAGCTTGACTTGGCTCACGGAGCTGATACTGGAAGGCAGCTTTGGTAGAATCATTCCTTCTTGATCTCCTTAGTGCCTAGCACAATGCCTCGTTCCCTGGAAACCCTTGGAAAATGCTTGTTGAGTGAATTCAAGTTAGATATTCTTTGATGGGTGTGGGAGATGGAAAACATCAAGTTCCCAAGAGATAGACCACGTCATAATTTCCAAAGTTGGTATCTAGAGCCGAAGTGTCTAGTTTCATGTTTTTCTGAACTTCAATGCAAAAAAAAAAAAAAGAGAGAGAGAGAGAGAGAGACAGGGAGAAAATCGACACAACCCCAAGGAAGGTTTGTTTTTTCCTTTCCTTTAGAAAGCAGCTGTCAGTTTAACTTATCCCAAAATACTGTCAGTGATGAGCATGACTGAAAATGCGTTTTATCTGTAATTAGAGAGATTACATTAAACACTATTATTTGCAGACACACATTGAATTAACCCTAATCAAGGCTAGCAAATAGTAGAGCCTGCCTATTTTTCGCCTCAAAATTTTTAGAAAACTGTGACAGTTGACACACGAGGGACAATGCTGACGAGATTTCTTTCCATCAAATGCCAGACAGTAATTGTAATTGCCTTAAAAAATGTTTTAAGCAGTTTTGTTAGTAAATCAGAAGTTGCCACCCATCATGCTGATAGTTTCTAAACATGGGGGTTGTTGACTGTGCATTCCAATGTGAGTTTAATGAATTGATTTTCGAAGGAATTTAACTTTGCATCTGTTTTCAGGTATAATTAATTCACTCTGATTAATGTGATTAGCATGGATATCAGTGGATTACACATGATGCCCTTTATTTATTCACTTATTTTTAATCTGCCACACTGTCCATTGGGAAATTATATAAGTGTTTTTTTGGGAAACATCTTGCTGGTGGCTCTGATGATATTGGATGTCTGCAAAGCAGAATCCTGGTAGGAATTCACTAGTTATTCACAGGCTGTGCAGAAATGTACTTTTGTTTGAGGGACCTATTAAAGTTTACACAGTCCCTGTCTTTAAAGAGCTTACAATCCAGGGGGGAAGATGAGAAAACATTCCAATGCAAGTCCCTCACAAGGAGGGGTGACTGTCCTCAGATTCTTCTTTCTCTGAACACCTCTTACTTAGGGTATGTCAATGGTGCTCCTCTTCTCTCATGCTTCCCGCTATCCTGGGCAGTCTTACTCATGGCTTCAACTACCACCCGCAAATCTCTCTAAGTCAGTCCTTCCCCATGAGCTCCAGACCTGGAGGCTCCAGACGCCTTTGGAGATCTTCACCTGGATACCCTACAGGTACTTGAAATTTAACATACCAAACCCAAATCCGTGATCTCCATCCAAACTTGCCCCTCCTATCTGCCCAATCTCTGTAAATGGCTCATCCATCTGCCCAATCATCCAAGCTAAACTACTATTGTGAGTCTCAGGACAGGAAGACATTTTTTTTTCCCCACCCTTCTCAAAATTTAACATTAATCTTTAATGTGCATTGAAATCATCTGGAAAGCTAATTAAAACACAGTTTCCCAAGACTCAGGCCCAGAAATTCTGATTCAGCAGTCTAGAATGGAATCCATGAATTTCCATTTCTAACAAGACCACAGGAGACACCAATGCCATTGGGCTAGTGGCCACATTTTGAGAACCACTGCCCTAATGAATGAAAAGAACACAAGCACATTTCCATGAGCCACCAAATCACTACTATGTGAGTAATCATTGCCGGAGAATGAAGGCCCAGGATGTAAATCTCCCCAGGGGAGGGCATCTCTGCATCAGCCAAAGGCAGTATGAATTACTGAACCAGCGCGTGATTTAATTATTCCTTCACCAGCCAACTATGCATTGAGTGCCTACTCTCTGCCAGGCACAGTGTAAGGCACTGAGCTAGGCTCTGAGATACCACGCTGAGTAAAACCCTGACATAATCCATGTTTTAGCAGGTGAACTCAGGCACTCCATTGAGACTGAGACGTCTCATCTGTAAACCGGGGATAATAATGCCACTGTACAGTCTTTATGAGAGATATAAAATAGAGGACTATAATAAGTGCCTGGCACACCGTTTCTCAATAAGGATACTTAATAAATGGTAATTAGTTCTTATTTTTATGTGAGAATTAGCCACTTTAAAGTGCTATGTTAGTTGGAATTACTGTTAGTATTCTTTCATAGACTCCCTCAGTGAGTTTACCCACGTAGCTGGCTAGGATTTAACAACGTGAGAAAAGACCCCAAACAACTGAAGACAGAGGGGAAGCTTTGAGGTTGTAGAGCCCAGAGTCTCTTTTCTTCTTTAAGATTATTGGGACTTGGGCGTTAATAATAATTTCCAACTTCCCTCCGAAAAGATTTTTTCTACATCAGCATACTGTTTGATTAATTGTAATTCTTCTAGACAAATTGGAGTTGGCGCAGAAGCCAAGAGAAACAACAAAATCTGATCATTCTTACTAGATTTTAGGATTTTGCATGTTGCGTTGTCTGAATGTAGGTGGATATGGAGATAAAAAGAAAACTCATATTTGTCATTAAAGACCTGTTATTAATGACTTATTTGTTATTAAAGACTGAATGAGATACAGTGGAATGCTACAAAGGCTTTGAAAATGGTATTGATTTGAATTTATTGATATGAAAAAAATGGCAAAGACAGCAGCACGTATATCATTTTAATTTAAAAAAAGAGTGTTGTTTTAATTTGTTTATGTGTATATATATATAAAATAGGTCTGGAAAGATATATACCAAACTATTAACAGTTTTTATTTCTCTGTGGGATAATTATGACTAATCTCCAAAGATTAATCTGTATTTTCTAGATTTTACTCAGTGATGGCATATGATTAGTGTAATAAGCATTTAGAAAAGAGAAAGAATAAGTCCACAGGTCCTGGAAGGAACAAGTGAACGTGTGGAAGCCCTCGGCCAGTGTTTCTGAATCTGGGCTGCATATTAATGTCACCTGGGGAGTTTTTTAAACATCTACTGGCCAGGCTGCCCCCAAGACCAAAAGACCACTTCAGCGGTGTTTAGAGCTCCCCAGGTGTTTTCAATGTGTAGCCAAGGTTGCGAACCACTGCCTCGGGAGAACCTCTCCTGCATTTCCTCGCTCTTGGTAGGCCCTGGGGGCCCTGGCTTATGGGGGACCCCATGAGTCCCTACAACCAAGCTAGTCCCCAGGAGAGAGATCAGTGTTCCTCGGCTCCCAGTATCAACATAGTTTTATTAAGATTTCAAAATAATTTTCAAATGGATCAGGGCTAGAAATTACTTTGGCCAGTGGGAGAAACAGTGGAAAGAAGATATGAGTTAGAATATCTGGGATCATAGTGGGGTCTGCCATCTAACAGCTGTGTGATCTTGGACAAGTTACCTTTCTGTGAGCCTCAGCTTCCTCATAGCCCCGCCTCTCTGGGTTACTCTTAGGATTAAATGAACTAAAACACATGAAAAGAGTTTTGTAAAATGTAAAGTAATATATAATTATTATTTGTATTACTTTGTAACTAATATGAAGAATGTGCCCAGGGAGAGACGATACCTGAAGAAGACACGAGAAAGGTTGACTTGACTTACACTCCCACAAGAGACCTAGGCCTCTGGATGGACAAGGAAAATCAAGTTCAAAGAGAATTAAATAAGGGGCAAATCCATGGACTGAAATTAAAAGCAACTTGACAGGCCAAACAAGAAACACTTTCTCAGAAATCCAGAGACGAGACTCTGAGCAAGATCTCCCCTTTGCTTCTCTGATGGCTTCCAGGAATTTATCCCAAAGTGGTGATGTCCCAGAATAAATTGGTTTTCCTCTCATAATTAAGCCAGAAGTTCTGGGAATGGGCTGAGCACAATGCTGAATTCATTACTCAGATTGCTTGCAATTTAATTCAGGTCCCAAGGAGGTGGTCCCTATGTGTCACTGGAAAAGAATCCTTGCATCTAGCTTTTTAAATTGGTAGTGGTTTTCCAGAATCCCTGCATCTAGACAACAGCCTACATACATCTCTAGATTGACTTTTTCTTTTCCTCTAGACTTAGTCTCTGAAAATCACAGGCTCTGGAAGGAGATTTACTGAACACTGTCTTTGAGAAGAGCTGAGCATTTGATGAGGCCATCTGAGATGTCACTTGACATGGGTAGTGACCGAAGAAAGCTGAGAGCCCCTTAAGAATAGGGACCATGACTTTCATCTTTGTATCCCCGGCATGTCACATAGTGCAGGACCCAGAAAAAGTACACAGTGAATTGATGCCTTGGAAGCATCTCCTGCAGGCACGGTTTCTAGCTCATGATAGGAAATTAATAAGTATCTATGGAATGAATGGCATTGTCACCAGGTCTAACATATTGAAAATGTCCACTGTTGTGTTTGCCTTTTCACCTTCGCCCATTATTGGCTGCTACTTCTCCCATAAAATGGATTTATTGCCCAACATTCTCAGGATTATATATGAGTCTACAAAGGAGACAAACCATAGCATCTGTATGGTACATTCTAGTTTTATTATTTAATCGGATCTTCACAACTTCAGGAAGAATGACTGTTGCAGTAATTCAGGCAGAAGATAAAGGAAACCTAAACAAGGAGATCACTGTGGGAGGGAGAAAAGTGGGAAGCCTTCAATCCAGGTTCTGGCTTGGACACCTGAGTGGATGATGGTGCTATTTACTGAGATATGAAGGAGGTATACGAGTTTAGTTATGGACATGCTCAGTTGTAGGTGCCTGTCTACCAGCCAAGTGGCAGTGATGAGTAGACCATTGGATATGCAGGTATGAAACTCAAAGGGGACATCTGGACAGACACATTCCTGAATGCCATCAGCATACAATAGTAAGAGAAATCCAGAAAGAATGAGTAGAGGGAGAAGAACAATGACAGCAGTTTTGGGAGGAGGATGTGATAGAAGCCAGTAGCAGAGAATTAAGGAAAAAGGTAAAAATAGACACAGCCAGCATGAAAGAAGAGAGGGTAGTACGGAAGGGGACATGAGTTCAAGGGAGAGACTTTTCGAGATGGGAAAGACATATTTAAATGCTAATGGGAAAAGACAAAATGGACATGCTAGTCACCTCTGTATGCATCCCTCACCACATCAGACCACAATAACCCCCAGAGAGAAACGGTCTTTCAAACCTAGCACAAGTTCCTCTCTTGGCCAGCTCTGACTCAGAATCATACAGAAATGGAATGCTAGGAAATGTAGTTCTCAGTTGGATAAACTGAGTTGAAATACCACAATCCACACAGTCCCTCCCTTGTCAATTTGGGATCCACACACACTTCTTTAACCATATTTAATCTTCAAATAAAAACATCAACAAGAGCATGCTTTTGTATAACACAATTAAACTATCTTCATACAACTGAAAATATGCTAACCTTCTCTGAAAAAAAGAACACACAAAGTCCATTTCACCAATCCAGAAGGCAAAGTTTTGTCACCCATCTGGCACTAAACTGAGTCTTCAAAGGCTATTGCAGAATTCAGTCAGATCAGCTGCTTGCAGGTGATGGGAAGACTAGTACTGCACCCATTCTCTTTAAAATGAGCTTCCTGGTCAGAAACAAGGCAGGATGGGATAACATGCGGGCAAATAAAGCATTCTGTAAGTCCATAGGTGGGCGGTGTGGAAGAAACACTGCAGGAAGGGAAGGCAAATCCATATCCAAATCAAGTTTCTATTCTAATGAGAACAATGTTCTTCTCCTTCTCTGGTGGAAACGGTCCAGTGGAATCAGCCTGATGCCAAGTGGCCTGAGAAATAGTGCTATATCTCTAGTTGGTGTTGGTCTTTGCTGTTGGCAGTTGAGGACTCAGCCGTGGAGGTAACCAGACTGGCTTTGGTGAGAGGGAGGCTCGTTGCTGGCAAATCTCTAGCCCTGCAGCCATGGCCACTTTATCCACGAGTGCACTGGGCAAGGACAGAGTGGTTAGGGAAAGAGGCTGACTGATATCCACAAAACGGGTCATCTTGTTCATTTGATTATTAAGATCCTTCTCTGGTAAGGTTGTTCTGTGGTGAGCATTCACCTGGGACACAAATATCATATTCTCTGCTCATTCAAAAAGGTCTGTCCTCATACTTATTCTCCAGAACTCACTGCCTCTGATTCTTCAATCATCTTCCTTCCAAGTCCATAATCAATCAGTCGAACTGTTAGCGATAATGAATTAATGTAGATCCATACCTTTGGTTATCTCTTCTTCCAGGAAAATTAACCAACCAGGTACACGGCTTCGACTTTTGCTCACTGAGAAGATTTCTCTTCAATACTGTCCTTCATGGCCACACTTGAGTGCGGCTGTAGTGCTGGTAGAAATATCTATAAACCTGATCCATTTTTTTCCTTCTTCAGTCAACTGATCATAAAGACCCTCCCTGGGCCACACGTGCAGATTGAGAGAGGAGAGGCAATGTAGCACAAGTGGGTTTCATGGGACTCTATGCCATTTACTGATCCAATTTCTTGTGTCTTCAGGACCTCCTTGAGCCTGATCTCTTACATATCACTCCCACTTGATGATGAAGTGATGCTGTGCATACTCAACATTGCAGCTTATTGGGTCAGACATCACTCACTTTGTGGTGGGCAGCTCAGGTTGCATGATAACTTGGTGGCCCATAGTCAAGGGTTTAGTCTCTACCAGGGTGCAGTAATAAGCCAGAAGCTGTTTCTCAAAAAAAGGATAGTAATTGGGAAAGGATGGCATAATTTTGCTTCAAAGTCTCAAAAGATCTGTGTTATGATCCACCCACGGACGCTTGCCAAATGTTCTATAATGCATCTCTATCTGCCAAGACACTCCAAGAACCATTGGATCTGCTGAGTCAGACAGCTGCTTCTGGTGGCCTTTATTAATGGGCATTGAGAAAAAAGCATTTGCCATGTCAATAGTTGCCAGAGGATATGTTGTTCTGCTTCAGCAATGAAACCACATCTGGAGCTGCAGCAGGGTAAGCGGTTAGGAGGAAGAGCTATTGGCAGAGTGGAGGAGAGTAAAGACAAGCTGGGACTTGCTGGGTACTGTGCATCTGTCCATCACCCCATCTGACTACAACGCCCCTCTGAGAATAATGGCTGCAGTGCCACTTCCACCTTCCATCTTTGTGCAAGTTCCTCTCTTGGCCAACTCTAACCCTGAGTCACAGAGTGAAGACAATACTGGGAGACACAGTTCCCAGCTTAACCAAGTTGGTCCAGCATAATCCAGCACATTGGGTTTTGTTATTGTTATTGTTTTTTATGCTTTAACGTTCATATATACGTTATGTTTATTCTTTTGCATGTATGACTTAGTTCATAATGTAAAAAGATTTTAAAGCCAATTTAAAAATGGATGTATCGAAACTCTTGCAATAGAGATATTTATAACAAAACAATTATTTGTTACTGGGAAAAATTATATTTTTTGTATACCAGACACAAAAGCAGAGATTCGTTTTCTGAGTGCTAAGATAGGTCTGAGGATGCAAACTGGAGAGGGAACTATGAGATGGGGGTGATGTGACGATTTGGGATGAGAGGCTGAAGAGGAGTGTGAGTTTGGAAAAAAATTCTGGAGGGAGGCGGAAGATTTTTGAAGAGAAAAGAAACTGCTATCCACAATGGAAAATTGGGAAAAGAACAGAGATATTAAAGGAGATTTTACTAAGGTTTAAAATGTGATTTTGCAATATAAAATTTCTTCCCCTAGTCCCACGGCATTTCCGGTAAAGTGTGCATTTCTCATCCATGCGTGGAAGAGGTGGGCCTGACTGGGAACGTGTCAGACTCTGAGAGCAGCCTCAATAGTAGGTCTGGAGCGGGAGGGATGGCCGCTCCCAGGAAGCCTGCTACACTCCAGTTGTACTGGCAAAAAGACAATGCAAAACACTGTTATTAAATTGCTGTGAGCAGTTTCTGTCTTGTAAGAAGACACTCTGAAGCAGACTATCCTTTGTTTCAGGGGTATAAAGCCCTGAATTGGCCCTTTAGTTAGACGATTATGAAACAAGCTTCCACCTATAGTTCTTGGGAAGATCTTTGATGCAACCTGAATGCAGATATTTTAGCTTAAAAACCTAAGTGACCGTGGTATAATATAAATTGTCCTGGCTAGGTTTTTGCAGCCAAAATTATGCATCTACAGACTTGGTGGCCTCTTTGGGAGAAGTGCTTGTTTTCTTTGTATAGAATTAAACTAGATATTCTTTACCTAGAAGCAGTTGCTTGTTTCTGTAGAGATGTATATGTCCTTATGTGCAGAAATAGGAGGCTGTAAGGAATAGAAGGGCGGGAGGGATGTGTAGGCAAGATCTTCACCTCACTCTGGAATAGTCTTTTAGAAAGCTGGGCTCAGTTTGATGCATACCAGCTGTTTAATGTCCTGTACATGGGACATGTGGTTAAGAGCATGGGCTCTGGAGTGAGACCACCTTCATCTGAATCCCCCGCTACCATTTACAGACTGTGTTGCCTTGAGCAAATTACCTAACTTCTCTGTTCTTCATTTTCCTTACTTTAAAATGGGAGGGATGATAGTTGTTACTCTATAAGGTTGTTGAGAGGATTAAAGGGATATGTAGAGAGTTTAGCACAATGCTTGGCAGATAGTAATATTTCACTAAATTTTAGAATACTGATATTGGGCCATCAATGATGTAGTTGTCTTGCAGGAACAAGCAGGTGAAGCCACACTCCTTTGGGTAGGTTGGAGTCTCTTCAGAAGAAGTAAAATTCCCACTGGCACTCAACCCAAGAAGATGTGGATTCCAGGGGTAGATGATAGAAGAGAAGCCAAGGATAGATAACACGAGAAATGGGCCAGAAATGAGTGAGACATAAATATTTACAATGAAGTCCTAGATCACCTAGGAAAAATGGAGAAACAGTCTCTGAAATTAATGGTAGGGCTGCTGGGATGCCAGAAATAAGACCCTCAAAAACAGAAGAGATGAAGACTGCTCAAACCTGGTTAAGAAAGATGCTTCAGGATGCTAAGAAACTTATGTACAAAATAGAGGAGAGTTGGGATCTGCACCCATCTTGAGGTACTCCCTCATGATTTGTGAGGAAAACACTGACTAGGATCCTGTTTCTGTTAGTGTTGCTGTATAACAAACCACCCCAAAACTTAGTGGCGTAAAACAACAATTTTATGATACTCATCGCCTCTGCGGGTCAAGAGTTTGGAAAGAGCTCAACAGGGATGGCTTGCTTCTTCTCTCTGATGTCTGGGGCCTCAGCTAGGAAGGCTTGAAAGCTGGGGGTGACCTGACGGCTGCTGTTTAGAATCATCTGGAGGTGCCTTCGAAGTTGATGCTGGCTGTGGTGGGGCCCACCCCATGTGACGTCTCTCTAAGAGCTAGTTTGGGCTTCCTCACAGCTTGGTGGCTGGGTTCTAAAAATGAGCATCCCAAGAAAGCCAGGCAGAGACTTGATCACGTTTTAGCATCTAACCTTGGAAGTCACATAGTGTGGCTTCTTTCAAAGTCGCAAACCCACGCAGTTTCAAGGGAAGGGGACACAGATTCCACTTCTCTATAGGCGGAGCATCAAAGTCACAGTGTAAATAAGAGTACGTGGGATGGGAGTTATCCTTTTAATCATCTTTGGAAAATATAACCTGCCATAGATGGATGGTGCTACTGAAGTGCTCTCTTGCCTGGGCTTTGGGGGATTTTTTTTATATCCCTCCATTCTTGGGACTCAAAAGCAAAATGAGCAAAGTATTGCTCTACTTGGGAGTCCAATAGGACAGCATTCCTTTAAAAGTTAGATTAGGAAAAGTTGGCCGCATGACGTATTATCTCCTGGAAGGAAAAATCTCTTCCAACACAGTGAGTGGAAGACTAGGGACAAAACATGATACTGGAAAAGTCAGAAGCAATGGAAGCAGATCCTGCCTGGAGAAGCAGTGGAGAACAATGGTGGCAGGAGGAAGAAAAGGGAGAAATGGCACACCAATGAAGGCCATAAAAAGAAGGAACAGTTTCTGAGAAATATAAATAAACATTGGGCAAAATTAGCCAATCCTAACTTAAGAGGAGTAGGCAGAAACTGTTTTCAATTAGGGGGCCATGAACTGAGAGAAATTTTGTTGTTAATGTGTATTAACACTAAGAATTCTGCCGTACTCAGGAGTGACAGCTCAAATGGGGACCATACTTCTAAGAAATGGTGACATTTCAGAGCTACGTAGTAATTCATTATTATTACTCCTTATAAATTTGTTATAACAGGTACACCACATTCATTTCTCATTATATTAAGTTGGTTTTGTTTATTTTTAAAAGTGTTATATCTTTTATTTATTATGTTAAGTATCCAGCATCCTAATTTGTGTTACCTCTGAATCTAGGTTTTACTTTCTGGAGTTTGTCAAACTATTTAGTCATCACTACCTGGAACATTTTAGCACCAGGTGGCAGCAAAATCTGAGAGCTGAGATAAAATTCTTGGCAGGAAAGTAAACACCTAATTAAGAATTTATCTCAAACCTCAGGATGGTTAATAAGGAGCAGCAAATGCATTGCTACCCCACTCCCCTTGTTTCTATTTAGATCTCTCTCTCTCATTTCAGTGAGTGATTATCCAAATTGTGCATACACCCTCCCCCCAGCCCCCATGCACTCACATATACTCTTGCAGACACAGAGAACAGCCAGCCGGCCAGTCATGCGGCCTATGCTGAAAGTTAGCTTCAGAAAGGCAAGAACTAGGACAGCCCAGAGCAGAGAGAGCCCGCAGAATAAACCAAATGGGCACGTGTTAAGAAAATCCAGGGTCTAAAGGAGCAGAGACCAAGTTCAAACACCAATTCCAAAGGGCCAAAAGCAGAACCAAAGTCAGGTAGCTGAAAGAGACAAAGAGGAGACAGAAAGCAAGAGCAGTAAGAAACGGAACAGGAAGTGACTTTCGGAGGGCAGTGAGGGCAGGTGCTTGCTTACTGTGAGCAGGCCTAAAGAGACAAAGAAGAAACTAGAGTCATGCCCTTTTCTTAACTGTACCCAAGAGTTAACTACATCATCTCTACAAGATTCTCCATTCTCTATGGGCTGGCCAAAGAACAGAGTTCTGGGATCCTTTTCTGGTTTTACCCGTACTTGATGGGTGATCCAAATTGGCTGTTCCCAAGCTTGAGGTGACTGCCTCCTCAGACGAGAGTTAGTGCTAATCTAGTCTTGCCAGAGGAGATGGTAGTGATTTGGGATGGCAGTTCCAATTTGCTCTTATTTAAGAAGCGCTGCCTTAGTCACTTCAGATTTTATCTGGCTGGGGCCTGGTTCTTAAGCTGTCAAAATGGATAGAGATGCATACTCTTTAAACACAAATACAAAATCATTTTAAAGTCCATTAAGCAGATTTTTTTCGTTGGAGGATAACTCAAAATTGCCAAGCAACTTTATTTTCAGATGCCTCTTTAATGATGATATACTTCCAAATAGCATTTTTCAATAACTATATTTTGCAAGCATTTTTAAAACATGGGTGTTAAGAGCTTTTAGGCATTTTTAATCCTTTTTCCTGCTTGTAAAGGCCCACAAATCAGTCCGTGGAACATGCATCAAACTCTCAAATTAGACACCATCGTTTGAAGAATCTCTAAGAGGTTTGGAAGGGAATTTGTTGTAATCTTTCTTTATTCCTGAAGCTTTCCATACGATTGCCTATTTCACTGGAAAGCTGTAAAAATGGATTTTCGTGTCATATGTCTAAAGAAAAAACAACAGTCTTTGTTCTGTGGAGCATTTCAGAAGATTCACAGGTGTTAACAGGTGGAAGGATTCTAGCTTTTGCTCTTAAGAGGAAAAGATTATTGTGGTCAGTAACTGCCTCTTTAGAAGTAGCTATGCTTATTTCTGGCCTTGCAAACCAAGAGGTGGACTGTCTTCACATAGTAGATGTCCATGAACAACTAGCAGCAAGACGAAATCAAAGCACCCCATGGTGAAGAGCTGCTAGGTGCCCAGAGCGGCCCAAAGGGGCAGTCCCCTGGTGTGATCTCCATGTTCCAAGGGTTACACCTTAGGAGCTTGATTTAGCAGGATGGTGAGAGTGGATTTCTCTCTCTCTCTTTCTGTGTCTCTCTCTCAGAAGGACGCCCACTAATAAGCTCTGATGTATAAACCAGAAAGCTCGTTTATTAACTTGTAACTAGGGACTTGGACCCTCTGGTAAGTATATTCTTCATCTATAGACAGACATACACAGGAAGCCAAAATATTATCAAAAGTCTGCTGCATATAAGCATAGACACAGAACTAGAGGAATTAGCACGATTCAAGCGCTACCTATAATATAGCCCAATGTACTTGTCTTCATAAGGAGCAAAGATTAAATTCCTCTCTTGTTTCTTTATGTAAACTTGATCTAATAGCTTTTCTAGTTCTGGCATTTTATATTCAATCTCAACTTGATATCCATTTCTTCTGGTGCAAATGGAAACAAAAGGGTCAGATGAACCACAACCATAGAGAACTATGGCTCAAGATACACGAGGAGGAAGCATGAGTGCCCTTAATTACTCTGTCTGACTTCAAATCTCTAGACCTAGATAAATTCTATCCCATAATGTACAAGAAACACAGACACTGGTTATCATCCACTGAGACAATTTGAGACATCATAGAGAGGAGAAGAGGTGCTTGAATACTAGAAACAAGCATATGTTCTGTTTTCTAAACAGAGAAATGATTTGAGCCTGAAAAGACAAGAAAAGTAAATCTAATGTAAACCTTTGGAAAAGTATAGGCAGATTACCGAGCATGGAAAAGAATGCACTGATCCCCAGGAAGCAACATGAGTTCACTACCACTCAGCCATTCAACCAGTTCGTCGTTTACATTCTAGGCTGGGTTATTAGCGGACATTTTTATTTACTGGTTGATTAGATTTGAGATCAAACTTAAATCATTAAATCAACTAGATGGTATTTAATCTTCTTTCTATGCTCCAAGTCAGTTAACGAAGCAGCAATTATTTGTTCACCAGAAGTCTGGGTGAAACTCTGCAGCAAGTTCATCCTGACCATGTGCCCATTCTACATCCCTACTCACCCTGAAGGCAACGTTTGAGTTCTAATAATATTGTCTTTATTTGAAACATCTCTAAATTCCTCTTTCAGAACTCCCTTCTGAAGTTTACTTTCTATCTTTACAGGTAGAAAGTCATTTTCCTTTGGAGAACGGATTTTTAACTTTTTCATAAATAGTCAAGTCCATTAGAAACAAAAAAAAAAGATGAACTTTGATCAGCTGCTCGATTGAATGAGGGGTTGAGGAAGTGAGGAAGCCAAAGATTCAAGGTATACGCATAAACCAGGGAAACTGATTTAGTTGGGGGTCTTGAAACGGGCCCTGAAAGCAATCTCTAAACAGGGGTTTTTTCTTTTATGGAGGAAAATGTCCTTAACAATTTGGAACTCTCAAAGATTATCTTGCTTTCAAATGTTTAAAAATGCAAGTTCAAAATAATAAGGGAGACAATGTAGGAAGACATACAGACTTTTCTATATCTACCTTTCTTCTTCTGTTCTAGCAATGTCATCCGAGCGTTACAAATATCTTTTAGTAACAGAACGGGTTTCATTTCGTTTCAAAAGCATTTTTATATGTATGATTTTTTTTAAATTGAGATAGATTTTATCTTCTAACGTTCTGATAGGCTACAAATCTTAGCTCTTTTGTTAAATTTAAACATAATTTTTAAAACATACAGGAACAAAGATTTAGATTTAACTTTGTATCTTTAATTCTGTTGAAAACAAAATTCAAACTTTAAATGCAAAAAATTCAGTTACCAATAGATTCACATTATATTCAAGTGTTACATTTTACATGACTATAACCAAATTTTAAAAGTTAAGAGATCAGCAGTAGTACTAGAAAGTAACACCTGTAATGTTGCTTTTCCAAGATGCTTCATCCATGCAAATTTCCCCCAGGAACATTTCAAATAATCTTCACCAGATTAAGAAATAAAAAATGATCTTTATCTATTTAGAATTTATACTTATTCCAAAAAGGATTAAAGATGATTTACAAAACTACATATAATTCAACAAGATTTTTTTTTAAAGCAAGGAAAAGATTAAAAAGAAAATGAATGCGGGGAAAGAAAGCCAGAACTGAAGTGAATATTCACATTGGTGGTAAAGTCCTATATACTTGCTAAATTTGTCTTAGGCTTTCTAACAGCCATTGTGAAGAAGGAAATAATCAGTTCCATGATTCATAAAGTTTAAAAAAATAAAGTCTGTTTCAAGGGGGACAACATTTTATGCTCTGACAGTGGAGGAGCTCAATCATTTGCTAACCAAAAATATTTCCTGGTGTTAAATTGGGTTGAAAACTGAAAAGCAGAATTATGTAATTTGTCAGGAGTACCTGAAATGCAACTAAGGCCATTTCACTTCCCGATCTAAAAAGTTCAGGAGCTCCCCACTGTCTATAAATTAACTACAAACTTCTTGATCTGATATTTGAGGCCATCCTCAGAACCAAATCAAGGTGAGCTCCACTACGCAGACAGCATTTTTTATTCAATATTGTGTTACCAGCATTGTCACAGGCCTTTATGACAGAGAAGGTGTCAACAGATGTTCAAAGATGTTATATAGAGGAACTCTCAATCAGCCAAGAAAGTTGGTAGAAACTCCAACCCTCATCTGTCTACTTGTAAGGCCTTCCCCTGCCAGCTCTGCCTGTTGAATGCTAACCAATATCTTCAAAGTCAATAATAACAATAGTATTTCCACCACTCATAATAGCTACAATAACATCACTTTGCATTTGTATAGTGCTCTGTAGGTAACAAAGTGCAGACGCAAGAATTTTAAACTATTCTCACAACCAGCTTGCTTTGTGGTCCAGTAGGGATCATGGTCCCTCCTCTACAATGCAGAAACCAAGTCTTGTAGAAGGCACATCTTTACTAAGTGGCAGATGCCATTTTCTCCTGATTTCCACAATGGGATGGTCTCTTCCTCTCCTACAAACCCTTGTGGCATGTGGCTTGTACATCTCTGTGACAATAATAATTCCATACGTTTTATATAATGCATTACAGTTTATAAAACACTTTCTCATGCTAAATTCCTATTTCTTTTTCATTCTCACAACAACCTCATTTAAAGATAAAATAATCCTCTCCTTACCTTGAGGACCCTGCTGCTCTCTCCACATTCTCTAAAAATATAAAAAGTGAAAGTTACTCAGAGGATTACACCACCACCATACTCATTTTATCATCCTCCAAGAATAACAGAAACTAACATGTTTTTAGGTCCCTACTCTCTGCCAGGTGCTGGGATAATTTTTTACAAATAATATAGCTTCAATTTACTTCTTTGCCCTTAGATTGCTAAATTGTTTTCCCACCCCCAATAAAACCAGCCAAAATCCAGAAATAAAATACGTACTTTCCTTCTCTGTGGATACTTTGACTAATGAGGAAAAAGAAAAAGCAATGCGGCAATGCTGAGAAGGAACAGACACCCTTTCTGAAACTCAGCTGCAGTCGTTGATGTAGGGACCAATTCTGGCTGGAGTTCAGCTGCATGGTGTAACACACTGGGTGGATCAAGGATGTGTTGACAAGAGCTGCCAGTTAGAGGAATTTCTGATGAGGACATCACCAGGGAGGAAAAGACTCTAACAGAGGGATTTTGGTGAGGAGGCTCTTCATTCATCACCTTGGCTCAGAGTGACAGTTCCAAGCCAGAGGAAAGCTGGGGAACAGAACCAAGATGGAGGCCACCATGAGAAATCTCTTGGGTCTGAGGACAGGAAGTCGTGGCATTCCACAATTCCAGGGGGTACTCTTCACATGGACTACCTGTGCATGGTGCGCTTGGAGTTGTGCATCATAGGGTCCTCCCCATGGTGTATGGCTCTGTCGCCCCATTCCACCAGCTAAGTGCCATAGGGAATATCCATTTTGGAGACCCTCAAGAGAACTGGGAACTCTCAAGCTTTCATAACTCATTTGATGATTTGGTGCTTGGCATTTTGATTTCAGTTCCGTCTATGGCTTCCTGTAACTTCCTATTAAAGATGTTTCTGAGGGGGCGCAACAGGATTCTCTAGACATGCTCAGTGGGAACACGAAGGTGAAGATCATGCTCAACATGTGATTCCTCCCACAGAAACTCAGGTTCCTTCTGGCAAAGATTTCTCTGGAAAAAGGTCAATTTTATCCAGACTGTGTAGCCTCTCTTCTTTTAGCTGTTTTTCTGGGAAAAGCATCACCTTTGGAGAATAGTGAATTAGAAATTATTATTCACTTACGGGGCCTGGTGACTATTTCTTAGCTGCCCTTTAGGTCTGTGGTTCTCAAAACTGACTGCACTTTAGAATTATCAAGAGAATTGTAAAAAAATAAATCACTGCCTGGTTTCCACTTCAGGCCAATTAAATCAGGATCTCTGAAGGTAGGGCCCAGGCAACTATATTTTTTAAAAGGTCCCCAAGTGGCCCTGTTGTGCCATCAGGGTTGAGAATCTATGCCTCAGATGTTTTCTTATTCTTCTCTGATCTCACTGTCAGTGACAAACTGAGCTTGAGAAGGTTTGCCCAGATGGAGGAACTCAGTTGTGAAACTGGAGAAGAGACCTATGAGATCACAAAAGTGATGAGACAAATACGCCATTTAAAATGAATATTTATCAAGCACCACATTCCAGGCCATGTGCTGGGAACACACAGTAAACAATACAAGGTTCCTGCCCTCAATAAGTTTCTGCCCTCTTTGGAAAGACAGATATGTGAACGACCATACTTCAGAGCAAAATTAAATTGAGGTCCTGTGGGAGCACAGGCTGGGGAATAAGGGAAGGTTTTGGGGGAGATGAGGGATTTGAGGTGGGTCTTGAGGGAGGAGTAAAACTTTGGTCAATGAGAAGGAGGCAGAAAGCATTCCAAAGAGACGAGCAGCTTGAGCACAGGCATAGAAGCAAGAAAGTGGATGGGATCTTAGTGGACTAAAGGAACCTGGTAGAGCTTCAGAAAGCGGAGGTCCTTGAGGCTGGAAATTCAAATCAAAACTTAGAGGGCCTCAGAAGCCCTACAAGAAATTGCTAGGTGTTGTATAAGTCTGTATGATGTATGTCTTAGATGAAGGGGCCACAATCAAGGTTTAAAGCTAAATAGTGTCATGACAAGATGTGAAACAAACAGGGACATGATCACCATGAACTTTGATAAATATATCTGGGGTAATTACTCATCTTGCCCTCTGGCAAACTTCTCTCTGCTTTTCTGCCATACTATTTTGGGGAACTGAACATACCTCTGTTGCATTCTTTGTGCCTTTTATGTATGTTCTCTCTGTTCAAGGTTGTCTTTCTTCCCTTGTTTGATATCTCCTATGTATGGACCAAACTCTGATGTCACCTTCTCTGTGCTTCCTCCTATAGCACTTTTGTGGGGATAGCTAATAACAGCACTTGTTAATTGTATCGTACTTATTGACATGTCTGTCTTTCCCTCCAGTCTGTGAGCACTTAGAGGACAGGAATGGGATCTTTTTAAACTTTCAACCACCAGGACTCAGCATAGTGGCTGGCATGTTGGCCATATAGACTGACGGATTGAACGAACAGGAAAGCACTTACTAGATGTCGGAAAACTTCAAACTTACCAATTTTGTCCTGCAATGTTTAAGTAGAGGGATTCAGGAATTTTTTTCCCCATATTTAAAACCACTTGCTCAGGCTTGAAACACCTCTCATCTGAAGTATCCATTTATATAAGCAAACTGATAGTTGTTGAACCTATCAATTTGTTTCCATGGAGCAGGACTATTTCTCTCTTTAGTAATAATCTGCCAAAGAAATATTAACGTTAATGTGTCTTTGGCTAGAGGAAATATGAATACCGCTCAAAAAATCCTTGCAATCCATTGAGACCTTCAGAAAGGCAAAAGTCCTTTAAGGGGTGTAACAATGGGATTCGAGGGCCTGCTGAGCTGAGAAGAGGGAGGGTGGGTCTCTTTGTGAATTTTGTTGATTTCCAATTCCTTAAATGCATTTTGTTGGAGGATTAAAAGGTTTACTGGTGAGAGTGTCAGTTGTCAAAGAATTGTGGACAGATTCTATAATCCTGTAAAAAAGAGCTCCGGCAGCTTCTCCAACAGGAATCTAGAAATATTTGGTATCTTGGAAATCATTTTGCCTTATTGTTATGCTCTCTTAGTTCTATGACAATCCTATTGCCCCTGGAAGAAATGGCAGCTTTCATGGACTTAACCTTTGCAATCTTGCTCTCATACTCTATTTGTAAGGCACTTTGTCTATTTCTCTTTGAGCTTCTGTCAGTTTTTGCCTCATGTATTTTGACGCTCTGTTGTTAGGTGCATACACATTAAAGATTGTTAGGTCTTCGTGGAGAATTAACCCCTTTATAATTAGGTAACGTGTCTCTCTTTATCTCTGATAATTTTCTTTGCTCTGAAGTCTGCCTTGTCTGAAATTAATATAGCTACTCCCATTTTCTTTTGATTAGTATTAGTATGGTATATCTTTCTCCATCCCTCTACTTTGAACTTTTTTGTGTCTTTATATTTAAAGTGGGTTTCTTGCAGAAAACATATAGTTGGGTCATAGTTTTCATTCAGTCTGATAATACCACTGACGAAAAATTGGCATACTCAGAGCTTTCGCATTTAAAGTGCTTACTGATACAGTTGGTTTAATATTAACCATGTTGTAACTCTTTTCTATTTGTTGCATTTATTCTTTATTTCTCCCTTGCCCCCTGTCTGACTTCACTGGAATATCAATGATACTTCTTTTAAAATTTTTTTTAGTGATCACTCTAGAGTTTATAATATATATTTACAACTAATCTAAGTCCACTTACAAATAACACTATTACCACTTCAGGGGTAGTGCACGTATCTAATTCCCAATTCCTCCCTCTTAACCCTTAAAACATTGCTACCATTTATTTTACCGAATACACTGTTACTATTATTTCTTTGAAGAGTCTTCTATTAGATCAATTAAGAATAAGAAAAATAAAAGATTTTAACTTTAGCTTCCATGATTCTTCTCTTGGGCTCTTCCTTTATGTAAATCCAAATTTATGATCTATATCATTTTCCTTCTCCCTGAAGAACTTCCTTTAACATTTCTTGCAGAGCAGCTTTGCTGAAAATGAATTCCCTCGCTTTTTTTTTTTAATCTGAGAAAGTCTTTATTTTTCCTTCACTTGTAAAGGATAATTTTGCTCGATATCAGATTCTAGGTTTGTGTTTTCTTGGGTTTTTTTCCCCCAACACTTTAAATATTTCACTCCACTCTTGCTTACACAGTTTCTGACGAGAATTCTGATGTACTTGTGATCCTGTTTCTCTGTGAATAAGGTGTTTTTCCCCCTCTGGCTTCTTTCAACATTTCTCATTGTCTTTGGTTTTTTGAGTTTGAGTATGATATACCTAGGTGTAGAATTTTTGGCATTTATTTCGCTTGATTTTCTCTTAGCTTCCAGCATCTGTGGTTTGGTGTTTGTCACTAATTTTGGAAAATTCTCAGCCATTATTACTTCAATTATTTCTTTCATTCCATTCTCTTTCTCCTCTCCTTCTGGTATTCCAATTATGTATATGTTTCATCTTTTGAAATTATTCCACGTTCTTAGATATTCTGTTCTTTTATTATTATTCTTTTTTTTTCCTTTGCATTTCCTTTTGGGAAGTTTCTGTTGATCCATCTTCAGACTCACTGATTCTTTCCTTGGGACCATGTCCAGTCTACTTGAGACAAGGTGCAGTAAATAGTTCCTCTAAGCATCTCCCTTGCAACAACAAGCAAGCCACGTCCTGTCTTCCTGGAACACAAGAGAAAAATGCCTGATCTGAAGGACACCCAGTCACTAACCAGCCATCTCCAGCAGAAGGGATTTCCCACCTTAACCAGCACCCTGAGCCATTCAGGGCTGGTGGGTCTGTTTCCACCCCATCAGTCTGGCTCACTGTCCTTTCTAAAGGTTGATCAGTTTGCTTTTCACTCTATCAGCCTGATCTTCCCTTCTGAGTAAACCTTTGTAAGCTTTGCTGACCTGCTCTTGAATTCTTTCCTGCATGGGGTCAAGAACCCACACCAAAGGCCGACTCCGGTCCCACTGGGCATGGTATCATTCTGACAAGCCCATCAAAGACATTCTTCAACTTCATTACAGTGTTTTGCATTCCTGGCATTTCCTTTTGACCCTTTCTTAGAGTTTCATCTCTCTGCTTACATTACTTATTTGTTCTTGCATGCCGTCCACTTTTTCCACTAGACCCCTTACCATATTAATCATAGTTACTTTTAAATTCCCTGTTTGATAATTACAAAATCTGTCCTATCCGAGTCTGGTTCTGATCCTTATGTGGTCTCTTTAAACTATGTCTTTTCTTGCCTGTTAATAGGCCTTGTAATTTTTTGCTGAAAGCCAGACATGATGCATCATGTAGTGGGAACTGAGGCTTTTAGCGTGAGGGTTTCTCTGGCTAGGAGCTGGGCTGTGTTTAATGTCTGCTGTACCAGTAGGTAGCAGAGGCTTCAATTTCCTCCAGCATCCTTGTTGTCTTTGGATTTTCCTAAGAAATCCTTCTTATATAGACTGCATCTTGCAGCTCTTTCAGCTGTTATCCACTGCTATTATCCTAGAGCCCTGTGGATGTGTTGATAAGGGGCAGGGGCAGGGGAAGCATCCTGTAATCCTATGATGAAGTTTCAGTCTTTCAGTGGGCCTGTGTCCTTGGGCTGCAGCCTTCACAAGTGTCTCTCAGCCCTTTCTCCACCTTAGGAGAGGCAGGAACGATAGGATGGGCTGGAGTTGGGTAATGCCCCCCCTCCTCCCCAAATAAGTCTCTGGGTAAGTCTTGTCCCCTGTTGAGTAGGCCTTTGTTATGAAGAAGGCTCTGGGTATATGTCAAAATGGTTTATTTTCCCCTCCTCTGCCAGAAACAAGAGGATTTTTTATTGGTTCTTCACCATGAGAGCCTGGTGAGGTTCCTGGAGGTAAAACACCTGAAAGTGTGGGGTGGCCCCTAAGACTGCAGCCCCAGGAGTTTCTCACTCTAACACTAGTCCACACTCCACCTCCAACGATTTGTCGAAGTAATTGTTTAATTGTTCCCACTAGCTCAAGGCTCCAGGGGCTTCTGTTTCAGGTAAGCTCATCTTGGCTGAGATTCTCTCTATTTGCCTGTCTCTCCAGGCTTTGGGGGGCAGTTTGCCCTGCAACCTCAATTCTTTGATGAGTCCAAGAAAAGTAACCGATCTTAAGTTTGTTCAGCTTTTTTCTTGTTGTAAGGATAGGAGTGACGACTTTCAAGTTCTTTACATGTCACAGCTGAAACTGGAAGCCCTCAGAACTCTGTAAAAAGCAAACTTAAAAAGCATTTTGTCATTTATTCAATTATTCACTTATCATAGGTGCAAGGCATTGAACTAGACTCTATGGGTGGATGCAGAGATACGCAAACATGGATCCTGCCCTCAGGGAGCTTCTAATCTAATGAGATGGTACAAGACAGCTTCTCAACCCCAGTGCTTGACTGTGTTCAAGATGTGTGGAGGCATTACTGTCCCCAGCTCCCAGTGTAACAGGGCCAATGGCAGAGGCTGAGAGCAGCTTTCTCTCTTAGTTTTGCTTTATAAATATCATTTTTATTCATGTCATGACAGGGAAACAAGACACATACCAAATTACTGTAATAAAATATAGACAGTGATGTGTCAAAAAAAGATCAGATTACAAGGTAGGCGTTTGGAGGAGTGAGATATTAAATATAGAAATTCTAGAAATATTAGGAGAGGTCATATTTGGGGTGAATATGGAAAGATGAGTAGGAGTTGGACGTGCAGAGAGGGAGGGGCCATTGGTGGAGAATATTCCAGGTGGAAGGCACAGGATAGGACTGAGGAAAGGACTGGGATGAAGAATATTAGTTCAATTTGGTTAGAGCAGAGGATGTGTGAAGTAGAGTAATGGGAGATAAAGTTAGAAAGCAAGGTCCGGCCTATGTGGAATATCTCTCAATTTGCATGTCTATATATCTATCATGTGACATTAATTGACATTCATGATAATAACAACAACTAAGGTACTACAAAATTCAAGATGCCTTGTAGATTGCCAAAGTTTAAATAACATTTGATAGGATTGTAATGCTGAGCATGTTTACTGTGTTTTCATTGCAAGCACGGTGTAAAGTTGTGTCTTTTGAGGGTGAGTTAGATGGTGACGGGTGTCAGTATGAGGAATTAAAGTCAGTGAATAAAGCAAACATTACGGCATCAAAAACGCCCTTGAAAATTGTTTAAATTGCCCATAAGGTCCATTAAGCATGGTTTTATAAATACCACTTTATGCAATAATTTTTGGGCACTCTGAGTTTTGCAAATAATTAAGGTAATTATAAGAACAAAAAGCAGAGGGAGGAGTCTATAGGCAGATGTCTGGGCATTTAAGCTCTTCTATATATAGTGATCACCCGGTTCCTAAGCACTGAATGGTTGAGGGGTGGAGAATTCTAGTGTTACTGTGTGCCTGCAGAGTTTACTCTGTTTGGTTTGTAATATAGATGAACTGATTGTTTGGTGATGGGTGCGTGCGTGCGTGCGTGTGTGAGAGGGCAGTGGATGGTAAAGCAGAAAGTGGAGAGGTGGAAGTACTAAAGTCAGTGTATACTACATATAAGTTTAAAATAAGATAAAGGAAACAAATGGGATTTTGTGTCTACAACATTAGAACTCTCCTAACCGAAAGTAGTAGAAGTTCCCCTGAGCTAGTTTAAGCAACTAAAGAAAAAGCAGGGGCTGGGCGTTTGGAAGGCTTTGGGGTGTAACCACACCTAAATGCGGGGATGCAGTTAAGCCTCAGGAATGAACTGGACCAGGAATTTGAATGTGCTCCAAACTCGGTTTCTTTTCTGTGCATCTAATCATTCTTACCTCCCTCCCTTCTCTTTCTATCTCTTTCATGGCTTTTTAAGGGTAGGGATTACTGCTGCTATTTCACCACTATTTCAGAGACAGAGGTAATAGAGAGACATAATATCAATTCTTTAGAAATAGAATAGAAATGTCTATTCTTTGTTTACTAAGAGGTTTTGTTTGTTTTAAATCAAGAATTGCCAGCTCTTTATTTTTCCTTTTTATTGCGGGATAACTTACATAGAGTACACAAATCTTAGGTGTACAGCTTGATGAATTTTCACGTATGTAATCACACCAGATCAATATATAGAACATTTCCAGCACCCCAGTAAATAATATATCTTTCCTCAAGAAACAGCTTTATGAAGGTATAATTGACATACAATATACACATATTTGAAGTGGACAATTTGGTAAGTTTCAATATTTGTATATGCCCACGCAACTAATACCACAATTAAGATAATGAACATATGCACCGCCCCCAAAGTTTCCCCTTCCCCCTTGTAATCCCTCTCTCCACCCCCACCCCATTTAGCTATTATTCTTAATTCTTCAAATAGGTCCTGTAAATCCTTATAAACACAAACACAATTCTGCTATTTTCGAATGTGATTTTTTTCTCCTGCATTTTTAAATTGGCAATTGTTTAGGAAAGCTATTTCTCTAGCCGCGTTAATGAATGAACTGGTTTCAATTCATTCCTTTGGATTTTCCAAGCAAGCGATCATAACACCTGAAGAATTTTATATCTATATCTATATCTACATCTATGTATGTCTATCTACCTATCCACACACACACACACACTTACTGTTTTGTTTGGCCTTCCCGGTTCAGTTAGGGCCACAGGAAATGTTGGCTCGTAGCACCAGGCCTGCTCCTAACAACTTCAGGGGCCAGGCCAAGAGTACAAAAAGAGATCCACACACCATCTGTCTAAATATTTAAAGATTATAAATCAAGCTAACAACTGTTAGATTAAAAAGTTCTATCCTGCTACCTTGACACACCTAGCTTATAGCAAACATCCATATAATAACCTAGAAGGCAAAGTTCAAATTTAGAATCCTGAGCACCACACCTCCCTGTTGTACTTGAGGTAACTTTTTCAGAACTTAACTCCAACGACCTTTTCTTCAAAAGATCTTGTTTAACTGACCCTTGCATAAAAAACATTTTCCCATGGTATCGCCTAATACATTTTCTCCTTATAATTAAAATTTTATAAGCACCCCATTCCTAGAGTAAAACAAACACCAACATTCATTATACCCACAGAGAAAATCCAAATTGCTTAGTAGAGTTTGTGCTTTATTTTAGAAAATGCTTTTCGAGGCTTTCTTACAGGCCCCTAGCTTTCCTTGGTCCACCGTTCCCACCTCTACTCCCACCCCAGTGGAAGACCCTAAGAACTGAGTTTGCTTAGCTATGGCCTGAATATCGTTATGACTCCTGAGGACATTACCATCAGGGGATACATTCTAAATCAGTCATCTGAATATTCACAAACACATATGAAAAAGGGTGGGTCTGGCAGTCAGGTCATCCAGAGAAGAGGACCTGTGACCTGGACAGGGCTTCAAAGGCAGCCATCAGCTTATTCATCTGTAGCAGCCGGTAACTGGAAAAGCAAGGGAGGGAAATTAGGAAACGCAGCTGGAGTTCCAGCTCTGTCACTAACTGGCTGAACTCGAGTGAGTCATCTAAAGCTCTTTGTTGAGCCTCGGCGTCATTATCTATAAAACTGGGATAAGGACGTTGGCATTGAGGGCTCCACCAGCTTGGTGGGTAAATCACAACTTGTCTGAGTTTCTATTTCTGCGCCTCTTACAGTTAAGGCTTGTGCCCTGTCCACCTCACAGGGCTTTTGGGGGCAAGAGGGAGAAAGCACAACCTTTCTGAAGTTCAGTTTCTGCATGTGTAAAGAGCTAAGAACACATGGCCAGCCCGCCAAGAAAATTCCTGGAAGAACAGAGGAAAACGGACAGAAAAACTTTGCAAAATGTAGAGACCTATACAAATGTGAATTGTCTCTTACTTAAAACACAACAGCAGACCTAAAAAGCGTTTGTGAGCCTCTTTCCTCCTGGCTTCAGTGTTGTAACCCCACAACCTAAACCAACAACGCTTTTTAACAAGATTCTCGCTTCGGTGCAGCAACTGCGTCAGTCAGCTGCCCACCGCGCCGGCCACGCCCCGCGAGGCCCGGACTGGGAGAGAGGGGGCGTGGCCCCGCCCGGCCGGCCCATCGCGACGCCCCGCCCCGCCGCGCCCGCGCCTGCGCCCTGCTCACCGACCGGCCTCCAGCGCCCCGGCCGGAGGTAAGGGGCTTGCGGGAGGCCGCCTCGGGGGCGTCCGGCCGTGACGGGCACGGCGGCCCGGGCGCCGGCGTGGCGCGCGGGAGAGGCGTCCCGCGGGACGCAGGACGTCAGGTCGGAAGTGCGTCCGCCTTGGGGCTCCTCCTGGCTCCCAGATGGGGCGGTTTCGTTTTGGAAGAGCTGTTTGCAGCGGGTCCAGGGAGGCGACAGACGCGGCTGGCGTGTGGCCTCCCAGGGTCGGGGGGTGGAAAAGTTTCCTGCGGCCCACCTGCCCGTGACGCACTGGGGGCCTCGGTCGGCAGGGTCGCCGGCGTCTCGGTCCCGAGACGGGCCCGCGCATCCCTTCCCTGGCGGGGGCGTTCGGTGTGGGTGGCCCAGGTGCGCGGCGGGTGACCCTGCGGGGGATGAGGCGAGGCTCGGGGGTGGTGAGGGCAGGACACGGGGCGGGCGGTGGTTCGGAGAAGGTACCAGGTGCACCTTCCTCCTCTTGTGAATTCGGAACCGGAGGCTCAGAGGGACCATATGGTAGGACCAGGGGCCTTGACTTCTCTTTCCGAATTGAGCACCCCGCCCCCCAGTCGGAGCCCCGGGCCGACCTACCTGAGGAAATTCCGGGCCGCCGCTGTGGGCTCTCTGAGCCCATGGAAGGTGTTCATCACTTGGCGGGGAGGTTGACGGCGATTTTGGACTTTTTCTGAGAAATGGGGCTTTTCACTTATAAATAATGTCAAGTAATGTAGTTAACCTCCCAGGACTTTTTCCTCATGGGAAACATGAGTATGATGGTACTAGGTGGTAATACTTGTTAGCACTAAGTGATAAAGTTTGTAAAGCACCTGCTCCCCCTCCCCCCCGCAAGTGTTACTGCGGTGTTTTTGCAGTTCTTGGACTTCTAAATGTTTGTCCTGTCTTATGTGAAACATCAGTTCATACATACCAAAAGACTTTATTTTGAAATAATTTTGCAATTACGGAAAAGTTAGGAAAGTAATACAGAGTTCTCTGCAACTTTCTTTAATGTTAACACCTTATGTTAATTATCAAAAGTAAGACATTAACATCAGTACGGTACTATTAACTGAACTGCCAACTTTATTCAGATTTCGTCGTTTGTTAGACTAGTGTCCTTTTTCTGTGCCAGCATCCAGTCTGAGATCCCACGTTGCATTTAGTTGTCCTGGCTCCTCAGTCTCCTCCAATCTGCGACAGCTCCTCGGGCTTTGCCTGTCTTTCATGACCTTTACACTTTGGAAGAGTCCTGGTCAGTGATTTTGTAGAGTGACCCTCAGCTGGGTCTTAAGGTTATGCATTTTTGTTGATACCACCGAAGTGTAGGTGCCCTTCTCAGTTCATCGTGTGAGGGGGTGCATGACACTTGGTATTACTCTTGATCTCTAGGTTGAGGTAGTATCTGCTGGCATTCTCTAAAGTTACTGTTTTTCCCTTTGTAATACAATCGATATCTTGAGGGAGAACATTTAAGCTATGCAAATGTCTTATTTCTCCTCACACCTTCACTCGCTGATTTTAGCCTCCATTGATGGATCTTACCTTCAGTAATTATTACTGTGTTCTAATGGTGATTTTCTGTTGCCCTCATTTCTTCACTTATTAGTTGGAGAATTAAAAGGAAGAGCTGCTCCTTTTCCCATTTATTTATTTATTCAGTTATTTGTTTGTATCAGTATGGACTCATATTGATTTTTCTATTAGTTATTATCCTACACTTTTGTTATTTATTGTACTTCTGAAATTGTTCCAACTTTGGCCATTGGGATTTTTTTCTGGTTGCTTCTTGTGCCCTTTTAACAGGCCCCATCGTTTTTTGAGAACTTCCTTACTTTATGGCACCGTAAGATGCTCCAGGCTTTATCTTGTGTTTTACCTGCCCCGGCCCTGGAATCAACCACTTTGCCGAAGATGCCTGGTTTCTTTTTTTTGGAGAGTGGTATTTAAACACCAAGATCTGGGTGCTAGGTGTGCTTGTTGCTACTGGGGTATCATTGCTTCTAATGCCTGGCAGAAGACAGCTAGGAAAGTATATATCTCTCTCTCCCCACATCCACATAATCCATGGAGATATAGATGTATATACATATCTCTCTATATATACATACATACATACATTCATACATACACAAAGATTTTATGTACATATATACACATATTTGTATATATATATTTTTTAAAAAATCCAAAATTCTTTCTGATACCTCTGATTCTAATCTAATACCACAGGATTCACTCTAGTCTTACCCCTTATTTGTAACTTCTTTCTTTGACAATGAGAAATCTGGCTTTCATGTTCTACAAAATATTTTCTTATTTGTTCAATTCTATGTACACGTAAAGTAATGTCAGGGTTTCTAACCCATGCTCCTTTGAGAAACAAGTTACTAACTAGATTATAGTTGTGTGTAGTTCTTTTTGTCTTTGGCCTTGTGGTATGTAGTTACAATACTGTTTTCCAAAGTTAGCTAGATTCGTTATTTTCTTTCCCTACTTCTTTCAGTGTGGTTATGCTATTCATTTGTAATACAGTTAATTTTACTTTTTATAGTTTTTGGGTTCCCCTACATCCTGTTGTTGTTTTTGTTTTTTGATTTATGAAAATTCACTCTTTGTAGGGTACACTTCTATGAGTTTTGACAAATGCGTGTAATTGTGTATCTACCACCACTGTCAGTGGTGGTACAGAACAATTCTATCACCCCAAATATTCCATTGGGCTTTTAAAAAATTCTTAAGAGGAATACAGTAACTCTACAGAAGTGTGAGGAATGGGGCATTTTTGTTTGTTTTGTCTTTTTCATAGGCATATTTTACACAGTTGTGATGTTAATATAAATGTATTTTTATCCTGTGTTTTAATTATATCAGAAATATGTTCTAATTTTCTGATTGAAAAATCAAGAAATGCAGAAATACACTTTCACTCATTATTCAATCACACCTTTAAACCATATTTTGTATATTGAATTAAGACCTTCCCTTAACAGCTTACAAACGCTATTTCAGCTATTTTGTGCCAGAATCACTGCTGGACAACTTTCTGTCTCAATAACATCACAATTTATGCGATTATTTAACTGTTACATTCTCTAGTTTTTTATGGGCATTTTATAAAAATGGAAATGGTAGAGAGAAGAAAATAATACTGGCCAGAAGGCGACTAAGAGTTAGAAAATTCTCTTGAAAGGTTCTTGGGTCAGAATATCTTCCCTGAGAGATGGGGCAGCAGGTTTTCTTTGGGCGCGGAAAGCTGACGGGCAGTTATGCATAACTCTGACCCGGAAATATTGCTTTTGGAGCTCAAAAAAGAAAGCTGTTATCATAGCATAGGGGAACAGTGAAAAGAAGCCAAATACTCAATAATTTGGGTTTATTAAGTGTACTATAAACTGATTAGTGGAAGAGAAGGCAGAATCATTTGAGTTGTGTCTCAAAAGACACATAAAGCTTAGAGGCAGGTGGGATATAAAAGAACATCTAGACAGAGGGAGCATCATCGCAAAGCCAAAAGTAGAGATGGGTGATGATAGACAGATTGGGTGCATCTACTTATGAGCAAGGTATTTTCTTGGTGAAATAATAGAGGACTCTTGGAAGTTTTTGTTCAGAGGAGGAGCATGTTGCAATTGGTGTTTTAGATATATTAATTGCTGGTAATCTGTGGGAAAAAATTGGAGAGAGGAAAGAGTCTAGTGCAGGGCAATTAAGACGCTGTTGTAATGTGCTATGCATATTGTGCTGTTTGACTAGAGTGATAAGATTAGAAAGAAGATGAAGAGGGCCATGTTAGGAAATATTTTAGTTCCATCAGCATCTATTGGATACTAGCTATGTTCAAAAACATTTTGATGGAAATGGTGGTAGATATAAAGATATCTTCCTACAGTATGTAATCTGCATAGTAGAAGAAAATGCAAGAGGCAGTGTGATAAACATTAATGTTAGACAAATAATTGATAATTTAGAAGAGTCTATTATATGTTAAATATAATAAGAAAAAGACATCCTCTATAGTAAATCAGACGCATGGCACAAGCAGGCAGTTCATGAGAAGAAATGCAAATGGCTAATAAATCAATCCCATTAGTAATTTAAGGAATGCAAAATAAAACAATAGTGAGACACCATTTTTGTTATCAGTCAAATGTCTAAGAAGAATTATAATACTAAATATTAGTTGGAGTATGGATAAATGGACGTTTTGATATGTTGCTAGTGGAAATGTAAATAGACCCAAAGCACACCCCCCACCCCTGGTACATAGTTATATATTCTAGTTGTGAGTGCCTCTGGGTATGCTGTGTGGGCCACTGCCTCACCATGACCTGATGAGCCATGCCATGTCTGCACCCAGGATCCGAACTGGTGAAACCCTGGGCTGCTGAAGCAGAGTGCACGAACTTAACCACTCAGCCACAGGGTCGGCCCCCCGAGGTCTTACATCTTAATTCTCACCCTTTTCATCACTTTCTTTATTCTTTCCTTATGAGACTCCTATTTGTTGTTGGGCTTATCATTTTATCCTTTATGTCCCTTATCTTCTTTTTATATTTTCCATCTCTTTATTTCTCTGTGTTCTGACTGATATTTTCCAGTCAGTCATTCTCTCTTCAGCTACATCATTTACTGTTTAACCCATCTTTTGAGGTTTTTATTTCTAGAATTTTTACTTGGTTTGTTTTCAGATTGGCCTGTTACTGTTTCATAATATTATCTAATTTTAAAAAAGATTCTATTCTTTATATCTTTGTATACTTTAATATGTACTTATTTTAATTTTCCTCTTAGATTACTTTATCTCTAGTCCCTTAGCTATGAATTTACCTGTATTCTTGGGTTTGTGGGCTCTTTTGGCAATGAACGTCTCCATTTATCTCCAGTTCTCACCCACTACTGTAGCTATTGGACTCTATTTTTGGTGTCTGGAGATTTTCCTTTTTTGCTTTTGAGCTTAAATCAAACATAAAAACCAAGTTACCAGTAGATATGATAGTCTTTATAACCAGCACTTCAAGATTTTCAACTGTGAAGGAAAGGAGAGAAACAGAATATTATTTACAATAATAGTTCTTGATGCTTCTGGAGTGATAGATCTCTTTGATGGTCTCATGAAAGCAATGGACTCTATCCTTTGAAATAACTCAAAAATACATTCACAATTTTTCATAAAGATTCAGGGACTCCATGGAATCTATTTGTGAATTCCTATCTCACTGGATCCTAGTCTAAGATGCCATAACCTAATAGGATTAACATAGTCAACTTAATTTTTTTTTTTTTAAATGTGGGAGAAGTGACTAATGAGATGGCCTGAAAGCATGGCGTAAAACAGTGGTTTTCAAATTTGGTTAAGCAGTGAAGCCCTTGTTTATATAAAATCCAATAAGCTCAAATTTATGAAATAGATGTAAGTAAATTTTCTCTAATTGAAGTAGGCATTGGGTCCTGGAGCCTACTCAGCTCACTTGTCAACCCCTGCCCTCTCCTACCCTAGCCCCAAAGGCATACCTTTGAGCTTTCTGGAACACTGGTAGAAAATTACTGGTGAATTAGAAAGAGCATTTGATTGTGCTCTCAGGAATCCTGAGTTCTTACTCCAGCCCCGTCACTGCTTATTTGTATTGGTTGTAGACAGTGCTAAGCACTTTGTAAGAGAGAGAAGAGGCAGTTTAAAGGACATCAATGAGAAGAGTTACATATTATGTTATAATATATTTGAAGTATAATTACATAGTTAAATTATGATGACATTAGAAATGGAGTTTGATACAAGTGGAAATGTTAAGAAAATTTTTTCTTCCAATTTTGCCATTTGACACCTTTTTTAAAAAGTTTATTTAATGTCCAAGCTACATTGGGAAATGAAAACTTGGACAGTATACTCCTAGTCTTTTAAAAAAAGTTATTTAAATACATACATACATCCATATATAGAAAAAAACCTGGAAAGACATACATCAAAATGGAAAGAGTAGGGATGGGAGGAAAAAATGGGAAGAGTAGTTAACAAAGGGAGAGGAGATGATTGTTGATTTCATTTTATTCTCTTTTTCATATTTTCTAAATATTCTAAAGTGAATATACATTACTTTTATAGAGAGAAAAAGGTTTTAAAATAAAGTTTCTTAAAGAAAAAACGAGTCACTCAAATTCAGCATTAAGTTGAATATGTATTTAGAATAAATTATAAAATTACCTAGTTGTTGGCTTTTAAAAACAATGGAAACTGATTAAAAACATTCTTAAATAAATATTTCACTTTTAGGTTTTTCTATATGAGTGGAGAAGACAGTTGTTACAAGTAGAAGTGACACAACATTTTTTTAGGATGTCTGAAGATGAAGAAAAAGTGAAATTACGCCGTCTTGAGCCAGCTATCCAGAAATTCATTAAGATAGTAATCCCAACAGACCTGGAGAGGTTAAGAAAGCACCAGATAAATATTGAGAAGGTGAGTTTTTTTCATTTTCTACCACAAGAAACAGTTACATATTCTGATATATGTTTGTTATGCTTTTCAGCTAAATTTAGAATATTAGAGAAAAGGGTTTGCTAAAACATATAGCTCTGTTGATTTAGCCACATTATTCATTTTTTCATCTGGTTTTTCTGTTCTGCAAATATGCATCTCATATTACCCTTTTTTAGGAAGGATCACAGGAATAGAATCTACACCTTTTTAGTTGTACATAGTAACGTATGAGGCAGTTAGTAATTAAAATACAGAGTTTGATGGTGCACCATAATGTGAAGGCAGTGAACTTTGGCTGAGGAACCTGCCTTAATTTCATTCACCCTATGGCAAGTTTTTTGAACTTTGAGTGTGTGTCTATCAGTAACGCCTGTCCTCTTCAGGTGTAAATAGGTTAAAGAGGTAAATCATTGTCCTGTGAGAGATATGAGGGAATTTCCCAATTTTATTGCTTCCCTTTGAGGAAAGCCCCAAGTGAGAAATATTGCCTAGAGGTCAGCTTAGGAAATAAGTGGAGGGAAGAACTAGTCTCAGGGACTGTAGTGGAGGTTGCATAGAACCTGGACTGACCAGGGTCTGGTGGAGTGCTTGTGGCATTTATGAGAACATCGGGTTTACTGAGCACTGAGTGTTGATTTGGTAGGTTTTATTGTCTTCTTTGCTGTGGGACAGATCAGCCGTATTTGCTCCTTCAAAAGGACCTCTCTCAGTATAATTTTAATCTGTGTGGCTCTCCATTGTTTTTCCGGGGGGCGGGGAGTGTAGCTGGAAGTGGTCATTAAGCCTTTCAATATAAACAATATTTATCACCCTCAACTGAGTACTTTATGCAAGTAAGAACAGTGTCAGCTTTTTCTCCCATGGATACCATCTGTCTTCCTAGCATTTAAGTCTTTTTAGAAGGTATGGAAAGTAGGTATCAAGAATCTTAAGGTGAAAATTTCAATGCAAATATAAAGGTATCTAGAATTCAAGATGAATATTTCATCATCTTTTAATTTCTTTCTCCTTATTCATAAGCAATAAGTACTGTAACTTTCGAGGATGGAGGAGTTGTCTGGTAAGCTGGTTATTCTTGTCTTGAGCAAAAACAAATTAAAGGGTTCCATGCTTTGATTAAGGAGGAGGACTCGTTCCTTTTAGCACTATAACAATATAGAAATAGAGTTGTACTTTTGATTGATATTCAGGGGGGATGTTTAATAAGGCCTGAGCTCATATTGAAGTGCTCAGTTACAAAGATGGCAAGAATTTGGCAGATGAATCGATTCTGAAAGGAGAAATTGATTCTGAAAATGGTCTATTAAGACTATTTCTTTCCTTTTCTATTTTACCTTTGAAGTTTGGCATGTATTAGATTTCCCCTTTCTTGTATTTATTCTGTATGAAAGTGCCAACCATCATCACCCTCAGGTCCTAGCTGCATGTACCACCTAGTCAGTCATCAATGGAAAAGCCAGAACCCTGGGAGAAAGGTGGATGAGAATAGGAAGGGATCGATTACTGATCTGATCAGTTGTGCCAGACTTCATAAGAAAATTATTCCAGAGTTATATTGAATTTTATCTGCCAGAACATTTTTCCTTTAGTATTTTGCGGAATTTTTACTTACTGTGAAATTTTTAGACAATATCAGAATAATTATAATTTACAATATAAGTGATGTTGTCTGAACCTAAGCAGTTAAACTCATACTGATCTTTGTTTTATTCTGTATTCTTGATCGTTCTGCTGTCTCTAGGATTTCTAGTTTAATTATGAAAGTGACTTTATTTCTATATAAGATTGAGTAACGTATTTTAATAGTTTATGGCAATGTAAAAACATTTAAAAGCTGCAGTGTTCACTGTGGACAAAAAGAGTTAAGAACTAAGTTTGGACTCCAGGTGTCTGACAGTGCCTTCCTTTCAAAAAGGCATATTCTTCCTGGGGGAAGGGTGTGGAAAGATAAGATATTTATTATGTTAGCCATCAGTCATCCAATATGAATTTAAAAGAAGAAAGTCAGACTGAAGGGAAATTGAAGGTAAGCCCTAGTGGAGTGATTCTGCAACATCCGAAAACAATGAGAGTAGTGTGCTGCGGACACCTGGGCCTGTATTCCATAGGTCCTTCAGCATTACATTCTATCACACATGAGAGACATCATTAGAATGTGATCCTGACATTTGAAGTGTTAGCATTCAGCTTTCTTGGCTAATGTAAGATGGACTTAAGCATAGTTAATAGGAACAACAACTTAAGCATAGTTAATAGGAACAACAAGCTTAGGACATAATTTTTTTTTTTTTAAAGATATATATATATTTTTTTAAAGATTTTATTTTTTCCTTTTTCTCCCCAAAGCCCCCCAGTACATAGTTGTATATTTCTCGTTGTGGGTTCTTCTAGTTGTGGTATGTGGGATGCCGCCCCAGCATCGTTCGACGAGCAGTGCCATGTCCGCGCCCAGGATCCGAATCAATGAAACACTGGGATGCCTGCAGCGGAGCGCGCGAACTCAACCACTCGGCCACGGGGCCAGCCCCAGGACATAATTTTTTTGTTTCATATTATAGGAGTTTGGGGCAAAACTTATTGTGTAGCATGTACTGTATTAGTATATGGTTAAAGTGCAAGCGGCAGAAAACCCAAAAATAGTGTATTAAATAAGATAGAGGTTTTTTGGTTTTGCTTTTATTTATAGCAGCAGTCTGGGGCTGCAGTGGCAGCTCAACAGTCGTGAAAGACCCAGGCATTTTTTTAATCTTGTTCTCTGATCCTCAGCTTGTTTCTATTTTGCATGTAAAATGGCAGCTCCAGCTCCAGCTATCACATCCACATTCCAACTAAGATGTAATAGCCAGAATCATATTTTTTCTAACTATATTCTTTTTTCTATCAATTCTCTCTATTTTCTTTTAAAGAGAATCCTCCTCTTCTTGTGTCATGGATGCAGTCTCATATCTCTCTATGGTGGTATTATTTTTTTTAAAGTTTTCTTCTGCCTCCTTGTCTGTTTTCCCTGAATTCCTTTTTTCTTCCTTTCTTTTCTTTTTGTTTATTTCTCTCTCTTCTCCTCCTCTTTCTTTCTCCCTTTCTTTTTTTTGTGTTAGTCTACTGACACAGTATTATAGGCTTTCCTTGGCTGGCTGTTGATATTTAAGAGTGCTAACTGGAAGGAGTGTGTGTGTGTGTGTGTGTGTGTGTGTGTGTGTATGTGTAGCAGGACAGTAGTAGGGGCCTTGTTACCTGGAGGGGTAAACAGTTGGGGATCTACTTTAATGGGGAACCACCACATACTCTTCTGGAATGTTCTGTGGTGATGGGGCAGTTGCTTGGGCCTATGGAGAGGGCATCTGATAGAATACCTGTTCCTTACATAAATTTTCAACCAATCCTTCTGCTTTTAGCCCCAACATACACATCTGCCTCGTTACCCGGTAGCTGGTGCCTTGGGTTACTCAGTCTTTCTGGATTAGTGCTCTGCCGTGGGCTTGCTTCTCATTGACTCTCTCCCCCACCATCCACTCCTCTGCAGCCTTAGGTTTCAGCTTTCTCTGGCCTGCTAAGTCAGTTGCAACATGTCTATACTCTTTCTGCATTCCAAAATTTTGTCGACTAATACCTTCTGTTGTATTCTCATTATTCTTGTAAATTTACTCCTTCTAAAGTTCTTTACTGTCATTTTAGTTGGGTTTCGGAAAAAAGCAGAGATGGATGTTTATATTCGATTTGCCAGATTTAATGAGAAAGGAAATTATTCATTACAGAAAATAAATAAGTGTTAGCTTTTCATAAGTGTTGATGTTTGCTGCTTCTTGTATTGTTAGCACTGAAAATTATGTAAAAAATTAGGTTTCTAATCCTCAAGAAGTTTACAGTCCAGTTAAGGAAATAAAGTAGGAAATATTCAGAGAATGATGAGGCAACATGTGATTAGGTGTGAAAATGAGTGGCATGGACTATTTGGGCAGTATGAAGCCTGAACTATATGGTACAAAATCACACATCATCAGCCTTTTTTATTTGTTTTTTAACTTGTGATTACACCAAAAACCTTTTCCATTTTTCTTTTTCTTCTGAAAATGTTTCTTCAGAATTTTAATCGCATTTCCCCACCTCTTTCTCTTTTTCTGACAGAGCCCTGGTTCAGTTTGCCTTCCTCTGTGTTTCAGGATAGAAAAGCCTCAGCACGAGTGGTGGCGGCTGAGTCTAATGGTGGTGATTCCGTTCTTGTCAGTGCTTGGCTGGCAGTGAACAATGGACGTGTCCCCTCATTCTGGCTGTGACATTTGAGGGAAAGCCTGTTTGGGATATGGAAACTTCTGGGAGAGATTTTCCTGCTGTTATAAAGATATATGTGGGAGGAAACAGTCCTCCTGCTTCTGCTGGTCTTGTGTCTCCCCCTTGTATCTGGAACTGTAGCCAGTAGGGGACAAATCTGAGGACAAAAACTCTGTTGAAAGTAGTAAAGCAGAAAGATAGAACTTGGGCGCTTGACAACCTTATAAGCTTCTGAACTAAACTACCCTGGAATTGTCATCCTACTTCTAGGCTGCTGCTTCCGTAGGATAATAAATGTCCTTATTATTAAAGACATTTTTAAATTTTGAGTTTTCTGTTATTTGCAGCCAAAAGCATCCTGATTGCTGCAAGTTATAGCACTGCTTTAACCTGTCTCTATAGTGCCCCTGTGAAATAGACAATACAAAAATGATATTTTGTAAAAACAGTATGTTTGGAAATGCTTGTCAGTGATCCTCACTTAACTAAATTTTAAAGGAGTTACTTGTAATATTTTTTCACACATGTTAAATCACTTTGCTTTTTCTCCTCTCCGAATATTTGTGATAATAGCCATTAATAATGTAACCTGATTTAGGTATAACATTGTGTAGTAAGCAGTAGGAAATCTAAACTATTTTATTCCTTATTTTTCTTGGAAGTTTATTATTTTGAGAGAAGTTCATCTACTTCAACTTCCACCCCAAACACTCATCTCTTCTGTGGCTTACTTGACAGTGAGCCAAATAATAATAATAGCAAAGGTCGTAGCTGTTGTTTTTATTTGTTGAGTGCTATGTTAGAGGTTTTATATGCATCATATCATTTAATCCTCACAGCATCTTTATAAGTTAGCCTTATTATTGCCTTCCTTTTTTAGTTAGGGAAACAGACTTAGAGGGGTTGAATTACTTTCTTGAAATCGCTACATTGATAAGTGTGTTAAACTTATAATGTTGTGGTTGAAACATAGTGTGCTCCAAATAAAAGTGTGTTGAATGAATGAATATGTGTATGTAGATATAGAGCCTAAGATTGCGTCTGTTGTTTTAGAAGCCACTTTATATTGCTGGCTTTTTAATTGGTTTTGTAATCAACTAAATAAAATCCATAGGAGTTTTTTTTTTCTTTTTTTTGAGGAAGATTAGCCCTGAGCTAACATTCACCATCAATGCTCCTCTTTTTGCTGAGGAAGACTGGCCCTGAGCTAACATCTGTGTCCGTCTTCCTCTACTTTATATGTGGGATGACCGCTGCAGCTTGGCTTGAGGAGCAGTGCGTAGGTCTGCACCCGGAATCTGAACCTCGAACCCTGGGCCACTGAAGGGGAGTGTGCGAACTTAACCGCCGTGCCACTGGGCCAGCCCCCAACAGAACTTTCTTTATATGAACTTCAGCTTTAAGCCAGATCATACCTATTTCTTGTACAGTTGCTCTTTTTAATTTAAATGCTAGGTTTTACATTTATCATTGTTACCTTTGTTCTTACCATGTGGAATTGTGATCTTTCATTTATGTAATTATTCCTTTTAGTTTATGTTGTCTGCAAATTTGGTAATTATGCATCTTTTGTTTTCAAGGCATTGATGAAAAATGTTGAACTGGAAAGGGACAGAAACTCTGATATACTGTCATCATTTCTCTAAGTTCTCACAAACCATCTCTCTGATAACCCGGTATAGAATTTTCCCGAAAATTTACATTAAGATTTACAGTCTGCCATCTTTTAAAGGTCTCTTTTTTTGTGAAAATTGAGTCATTTTTTGCTGGTCTCTACAAGCCTTTCCAGTGCTTCACAGTTCCTCACAGATACAAGACCACATTTGCAAGGTCTTTTGGTTCACTCAGGTGTAATTTCTCTGGGACTTTTGACTTGGATTCGTTTGAAGTATCTACGTTTGTTCTTACTCTTTCTTGGTTTTCATTTTCCTCTTAATCATGTTTATTGTGCACTGTTCTATTTTGAAGATATTTTCCTGAATGAAGAAGGAAGATGGAAAAAATATAGACTTGAATACTTTTGCTTCTTCTCCTACATCTGTTAGCTATATCCACTCCATTTGTCCATCTTTCAAACTTTGTTTTTTGTTCAAATCCCATCTTAGTTACTTCCTATGAAATAACGTGAAGCAATGTGCCCTGATCAATTCCATCCCAAGTCAGCTATAAACACAGCATCTTCACACAGCACTGTGTAGTAGACCTGAAGCTTCACAGATTTACTGTTCGCCATTTTCACTGTTCATGGGAAAGCTGCAAATGCCCATGATCTTTAGAAAGTTGTAAAAATAACATTAAAATCTTTCCCATAGGGTTATTGTGAGGATTAAGGTATTATATGAGAAATCCCTGAGTGTAATGTTGACACTTGGAAATGGGCTACTTAACAAGTAAGTTAGCCTACCCAGGTACTCAATAATGGCACCACCAATTAATAGTTTCTAATGAGTTAGGAAATTCACAGTATTCCTGGGATATATCTTTTGTGTATGTTTGGGGTTTTGTACTTTTCTTTCACTGAGGTAACATTGGGTTATAACATTATATAAATTCAGGCGTACGTCATTGTATTTAGACTAATGTATAGACTGCGTCATGTTTACCACCAAAGGTCTAATTTTCATCCATTACCATTCAAATGTCCCTTTTTAAGCATTTCGCCCTCCCCCCATTCCTCTTCTCCCCTGGTGACTACCAATATGTTCTCTGTATATACGTGTTTGTTTGTTGTTGTTTTATCTTCCACGTGAGGGTGAAATCATATGGTATTTGTTTCTCTCCATGTGATGTATTTCAGCATAATACCCTCAGGGTCTATCCATGTTGTCACAAATGGCAAGATTACATCTTTTTTATAACTGAGTAGTATTCCATTGTGTGTGTGTGTGTGTGTGTATCTTCTTTATCTATTCATCTGTCCATGGCACTTAGGTTGTTTCCAAGTCTTGAGTATTGTAAATAATGCTGCAGTGAACATAGGGGTGCATTTATTTTTTCAAACTGTGTTTTCATGTTCTCTGGACAAGTATCCAGAAGTGGAATAGATGGATCATATGGTAGTTCTATTTTTAGTTTTTTGAGGAATCTCCGTACTGTTTTCCATAGTGGCTGCACTGGTTTACACTCCTACCAGCAGTGTATCAGGGTTCCCTTCTCTCCACATCCTCTCCAACATTTGTTATTTTTTGTCTTTTTAATAATAGCCTTTCTGATGAACATGAGGTGATATCTCATGGAGGTTTTGATTTGCATTTCCCTAATATTGGTGATTTTTGAACATCTTTTTATCTGTCTGTTGGCCATCTGTATATCTTGTTTGAAAACATGTCTGTTCAGATCTTCTGCCTATTTTTTAATTGGGTTGTTTGTTTTTTGTTGTTGTATGAGTTCTTTATATATTTTGAATATCATCCCCTTATTTGCAAATATCTTCTCTCAGTTGTTAGGTTGTCTTTTCGTTTTGTTGATGTTTTCCTTTGCTGTGCAGAAGCATTTTAGTTTGATGTAGACCCATTTATTTTTTCTTTTGTTTCCTTTGGCCTGAATAGAGATTTCCAAAAAGATATTGCTAAGACCGTTATGATGTCAAAGAGTATACTGACTATGTTTTCTTCTAGGAGTTTTATGATTTCAGGTCTTACATTCAAGTCTTTAGTCTATTTTGAGTTAATCTTTGTGTATGTTGTAAGATAGTGGTCTACTTTGATTCTTTTGCATGTGGCTCTCCAGTTGTCCCAACACCATTTTGGTGAAGAGATTTCTTTTTTCCATTGTATGCTCTTGGCTCCTTTATCAAAAATTAACTGTCCAAAAATATGTGGCTTTATTTCAGGGCTCTGAGTTCTGTTCCATCCATTTGTGTGTCTGTTTTTTCTGCTAGTACCATGCTGTTTTGTTTACTATAGCTTTGTAGTATGCTTTGTGATCAGGGAGTATGATGTTTCCAGCTTTGTTCTTTTTTCTCAGGAGTGCTTTGACTATTCAGGGTCTTTTGCTGTCCCATATAAATTTTAGGATTCTTTGTTCTATTTCCATGAAGATTGTCCTTGGGATTCTGATTGGGATTGTACTGAATCTGAAGATTGCTTTAGGCAGTATGGACATTTTAACTATGTTAATTCTTCCAATTCATGAGCATGGAATATCTTTCCATTTCTTTGTAGCTTCTTTGATTTCTTTCAACAAGGTCTTATAGTTTTCAGTGTACAGGTCTTTTACCTCCTTGGTTAAATTTATTTCTAGGTATTTTATTCTTTTTGTTGTGATTATAAATGAGATTTATTCTTGATTTCTCTTTCTACTGTTTCATTGTTAGTGTATAGAAACACAACTGATTTTTGTATGTTGATTTTGTACCCTGAAACTGTACTGTATTCATTTATTGTTTCTAATAGTTTTTTCATGGATTCTGTAGAGTTTCTGTATATAAAATCATGCCATCTGCAAATAGTGACAGTTTTACTTCTTCCTTTCCAATTCGATACGTTATTTTTTGTGCCAAATTGCTCTGGGTAGGACTTCCAATATTGTGTCAAGTAAGAGTGGTGAGAATGGGCATCCTTGTCTTGTTCCTGATCTTAAAGGGGTAGCTTTCAGTTTTCCACCATTGAGTATGATGTTAGCTGTGGGTTTGTTGTATATGCCCCTTGTTATGTTGAGGTACTTTCCTTCTATACTCATTTTATTCCGAATTTTTAGCATAAATGGATGCTGAATCTTGTCAAATGCTTTTTCTGCATCTATTGAGATGATCATATGAATTTTATTCTTCATTTTGTTTACGTGGTTTATACATTGGTTGATTTCAGGATGTCGAACCGTGCTTGCATCCCTGGAATAAATCCCACTTGATTGTGGTGTGTGATCCTTTTAATGTATTGTATTCAATTTGCTAATATTTTGTCGAGAAGTTTTGCATCTGTGTTCATTAGTGATATTGGCCTGTAGTTTTCTTTTTTTGTGTTGTCCTTGTCTTGTTTTGGTATCAGGGTAATATTGACCTCATAGAAGGAGTTGGGAAGTATCCCCTTTTCTTCACTTTTTGGAGGAGTTTGAGAAGGATAGGTATTAAACCTTTTTTGAATGTTTGATAAAATTTACCAGGGAAGCCATCTGGTCCTGGACTTTTGTTTTTTGGAGGTTTTTGATTACTGTTTCAACCTCCTTACCTAGTGATAGGTCTGCTCAAATTGTCTATTTCTTCTTCATTCAGTTGTGGAAGGTTATGTCATTCTAAGAATTTATCCATTTCTTCTAGGTTGTCCAGTTTGTTGGCATAAAGCTTTTCATAGTATTCTTTTATAATCATTTGTATTTCTGTGGTATTCATCATAATTTCTTCTCTTTCATTTCTGATTTTATTTATTTGAGCCTTCCTCTTTTTTTCTAAGTGACTATAGTTAAAAGTTTGTCCATTTTGTTTATCTTTTCAAAAAGCCATCTCTTATTTTTATTGATCTTTTCAGCCTCTATTTCATTTATTTCCACTCTGATTTTTATTATTTCCTTCCCTCTACTGATTTTGGGTTTCATTTGTTCTTCTTTTTCTAGTTCCTTTAGGTGTAATGTTAGATTGTTTGAGATTTTTCTTGTTTCTTGAGGTAAGCCTGTATTGCTGTAAACTTACTTCTTAGTACTGCTTTTATTGTATCCCTTAGATTTTGGTATGTTGTATTTTCGTTATCATTTGTCTCCAGGTATTTTTGATTTCTCCTTTGATTTCTTTGTTGACTCAATAGTTATTCAGTAGCATTTTGTTTAATCTCCACATATTTGTGATTTCCAGTTTTCTTGTAGTTGATTTCTAATTTCAAACCATTGTGGTCAGAAGAGATGCTTGAAATGAGTTCATTCTTCTTAAATTTATTGAGACTTGTTTTGTACCCTAACATGTGATCTCTTCTGGAGAATGTTCCATATACATACAAAAAGAATGTGTATTCTGCTGGTTTTGGGTGGCATGTTCTATATATATCTACTAAATCCATCTGGTCTAATGTATCATTTAAGGCCAATGTTTCTTTATTGATTTTCTGTCTGGTATGTCTATCCATTGATGTAAGTAGGGTGTGTTAGAGGCACCTCCTATTACTGTGTTACTTTTCACTTTCTCCTTTTATGTCTGTTAATATTTGCTTTATGTATTTTGGTGCTTCTATGTTGGGTGCATAGATATTTACAAGTATTATATCCTCTTGTTGATTTGTTCCCTTTATCTTTATATAATGCCCTTCTTTGTGTCTTGTTACAGTTTACGTTTTAAAGTCTATTTTGTCTGATATAAGTATTGCTACCCCAGCTTTCTCTTTGTTTCCATTTGCATGGGATAGCTTTTTCCATCCCTTCACTTTCAGTCTGTGAGTGTCTTTAGATTTGAAGTGTGTTTCTTGTAGCCAGCATATATATGGGTCTTGTTTTTATATCCATTCATCCACCCTATGTATTTTGACTGCACCATTTAGTTCATTTACACTTAAACTAATTATTTATAGATATGTACTTATTGCCATTTTGTTACTTGCCTTCTGGATGTTTTTGTAGTTCTTCTCTGTTTCTTTCTTCTTCTGTTTCTCTCTTGCCTTGTGATTTGATGACTTTCTTTAGTGTTACTTTTGGATTCCCTTCTCTTTATTTTTTTTTGTATTTATTACAGGTTTTTGGTTTGTGGTTACCATGAGGTTTGTATAAAGCAACCTATGTATACAGTAGTCTATATTAAGTTGATGGTCTCTTTAAGTTTGAATGCATTCTAAGAGCCCCATGTTTTTACTCCTCACAATGTTTTATGTTTTTGACATATTTACATCTTTTAGTTTTGTGTACCCCTTAACCTCTTAAGTAGATATGGATGATTTTAGTACTTTTGTCTTTTGACCTTCATACTTGCTTTGTAAGTGGTTGATCCACTACCTTTAATATATATTTGCCTTTACCGGTGAGCTTTTTTCTTTGGTAATTTTCTTATTTCTATTTGTGGCCTTTTCTTTTCCATTTAAAGTCCTTTTAACATTTCTTGTAAGGCTGGTAAACTTCTTTAGTCTTGCTTGTCTGGAAGACTCTTTCTCCTTCCATTCTGAGTGATAACATTGCTGGGTAGAGCATTCTCGGTTGGTTGTAGGTTTTTCCCTTTCAGTGCTTTGAATATCTTGTGCCATTCTCTTCTAGTCTGTAAAGTTTCTGTTGAAAAGTCAGCTGATATTCTTATGGGAGTTGCCTAGTACATAACTTGTTGCTTTTCTTTTGCAGCTTTTAAGATTCTCTCTTTATCTTTAATTCTTGACATTTTAATCATAATGTGTCTTGGTGTGGGCCTTTTTGAGTTCATCTTGTTCAGTACTCTCTGTGCTTCCTGTACCTGGATGTCTGTTTACCTCCCCAGGTTAGGGAAGTTTTCAGCTATTATTTCTTCAAATGAGTTCTCTGCCCCTTTGTCTCTCTCTTCTCCTTCTAGGACACCTATATTGTGAATATTAGTATGCTTGATATTGTCCCAGAGGTCCCTTAAACTGTCCTTGTTTTTTTTTTTTTAATTCTTTCTTCTGTTCAGCTTGGTGATTTCCTCTACTCTGTTATCTGAATTGCTGATTTGTTCTTCAGTGTCATCTACTATTGATTCCCTCTAGTGAATTTTTCGTTTCAATTATTGTATTTGTCAGCTCTGATTGGTTCTTTTTTATATTTTCTAACTCTTTGTTCATCTGTTCTTCTCCCAAGTTCAGTGAGCATCCCTATGGCCATTACTTTGTACTCTTTATCAAGTAGATTGTTTATCTCTGTTTCATTTAGTTCTGTTTTTGAGGATTTGTCTTGTTGTTTTATTTGGAACATATTCTTCTGTCTCCTCATTTGCTTACTTCTCAGTGCTTGTTGCTATGTATTGGGTAGATCAGCTACATCTCCCAATCTTGGAAAAGTGGCCTTATATGGGAGATGTCTTATGGGACTCAGTAGTATGTTCCCCTCTTGTCACCCATGCCAAATGCTCCAGGGGTATCCCCTGTGTGGGCTGCATGTGCCCTTCTGTTGTGGCAGGGCCATGATTGCTGCAGGTCTGTGGTAGACAGGGCTGGCTAACTGGTTGCAAAGCCTGGCCACATGCAGCTGCTGTGGATGCACTATTGGGTGGGGCAGGCCCCCAGTTTAGTTGGCTTTGAGACCTGGTGGCACGCAACTGCTGTGGATTTGCTGATGAGTGGGTGAGGTCCCTTGTGTGGCTGGTTGTGGGAGCCTACTGGCACACATCTGCTGCAAGCTCACTGGTGGGTGGGGCAGGCCCCTGATGTGGCTGGTTTGTAGGACTGGGGGCACGTTACTGCTGCTGGCTCTCTGGTGGGTGGGCCAGGCCCCTAGGACAGGCTAGCTGTGGGACCCAGTACACAACTGCCTCAGGCACACTGGTGGGCAGGGCAGGCCCTTTGTGTGGCTGGTTGTGAGGTCTGAAGGTGCAAGACTGCTTTGGGCTCACTAGTGGGTAGGGCAGGTCCCTGTTGCAGGCTTTATGTGCTACCCAGCTGTAAACAACTGCCTCAGGTACACTAGTGGGTGAGGCAGGCCCCTGCACTAACAGGCTAGAGGGAGAATTCCAAAATGGCCAGCATCTTTGTCAGCATAGCTGAACTAGATCTCAAAAATGGCTGCTGCCAGGGCCTGGCTCAGTGGCATTGGCGGTTAAGTTTGCGTACTCCACTTTGGCAGCCCAGGGTTCACCAGTCTGGATCCTGGGCGCAGACCTACACACTGCTTGTCACCTACACACTGCTTGTCAAGCCATGCTGTGGCAGGCGTCCCACATATAAGTAGAGGAAGATAGGCACAGATGTTAGTTCAGGGCCAATCTTCCTCAGCAAAAAGAGGAGGATTGGCAGTGGATGTTAGCTCAGGGCTAATCTTCCTAAAAAAAAAAAAGAAATTCTGCTGCCAGTGTCTCAGTCCCTGGAGGGTTGGGGGCTGGCCACCTCCTGTGTCTCACCAGAGGCACTCCAAGCTTAGTAAGTGAGTCTCTTTTACCAATGGATTATGCACTTTTCTATCTGGTGGTTTTGTGCTGGGTTGAGTGAGTCTGTGCATGGGCTTTTTAAGAGCAGGTTTTCCTTTCCCTGAAATTCTGTAGTTTTTCTGGCTTTATTCCTGATTGTTTTCAAAGCCAGATGTTTGGGGATCTTGTCTCTCCTGTGCTGGATCCAAGAGCAGAAGTGTCTATTGTGGAGTTTGAATCCCCCACCCCTCCAGGAAAAGCGCCATGCCTTTGAGATCGCTCCCAACCATGAAGCACCGTAGCTGGGGTGTGGTTCTTTCCTCAGCAGGGCTGTAACACTGCCTCTTCCATCCCTCTCTGTGTTGTCCCTTGTTGTGGAGGCTCTTTCCATCCAGTTTCAAGATCTCTCTCAGAGGAAATTATTTCACATGTAGTTGTAGATTTGTTGTATTGTGGGAGAAGACAAGCTCAGGATCTTCCTACACCACCATCTTCCAAAGTCCTGGGTTTTGTATTTTTGATATTTGGGTAGGCATAATGAAGTTAGTTACTTCTACACACACTATGGGGTAGATATTATTACTTATATTCATTACTTGAGCAATCCTCAGTTTATGGCTTGCGATCATTGGGCCATCTGTTAATATTATGTGGCTTTTCTGTTAGAGTCTGATGTTTTCTAGGTAGACAGTCATGTCATCTGTGAAGACAGTTTTATCTCTTCCTTTATAGGCTTTGCTCTTCCTGCCTCCCTTTCTTTCCCTCCCTCCCTCCTTCTTTCTTTTCCTACCTTTCCTTCCCTTCCATCTTTCCCTGCTTTCCTTTCTTTTCTTTCCCTTTCCCATTTCCCCTTTCCCTTTCTTTCACTAGCTAGTGCTTCCAGTGTGATGTTGAATAGGATCAGACATCCTTACCTTGTTCCTAATATTAAGGAATTGTCTTTCACCACTAAGCATAGTGTTAACTGTAGGGTTTTCAAACATGTCTCTACCAGGTTGAGGGTGTTAAATTTTATTTTTAGTTTGCTGAGAGTTTTTGTAATGAATAGACATTTGTCAAATATTTGTCTTTAAATCTATCATCTTGATATTTTTGTGTATTTGTCCTATCTGTTCTCTGTCTCCCTTTTTTTCTTTTATTCTTTTCTTTTGGATTAATTGCATATTTTTTATCATTACACTTTCTTCTCTTTTGTTAGCTTATTACTTATACCTCTTTGTTTTTTATTTTTAATTTTTAGTGGTTGCTTTACAGTTCACACTATTTATCTTTAACTTGTCACAATCTATCTTCAAGTAATGTTATAGGTATATCATTTCATGTATATTATAAGAACCTTACAACAGTATACTTCCATTTCCTCTCTCAGGGTCTTTGTAGTATTATTGTCATGTATTTTACTTCTATATATGTCATTAACCCCACAATATGTTGTTGTTATTTTTGTTTTAAAGTGTTATATTTCAAAGAGATTTTAAAAATAAGAAAAAAGCATATTTTATATTTATCTATATATTTACCATTTTCAGTGCTCTTCATTCCTTTGTGTAGAACCAGGTTTCTGTCTGGTATCATTTTTCCATCAGCCTGAAAGACTTCCTCAACGTTTTTTTGTAGTACACGTCTACTGTTGATGAACCCTATTAGCCTTTTTATGTTTGAAAAAAATCTTTATTTTACTTTCACTTTAATTAAATATTTTCTCTGGGTATAGAATTCTAGGTTGAGTTTTAGATTGTTTTTCATTACTTTCAGGGTGTTGTTCCACTGCCTTTTGGCTTACATCGTTTCTGGTGTGAAGTCTTCTGTCATTCTTGTCTTTGTTCCTCTGTAACTCGTGCCTTTTTTTCCTTTAGGTGCTTTCAAGATTTTTCTATCACTTATTTTAAGTAATTTTATTATGATGTGCATTAGTATATTTTCTACATTTTTCTTGCTGTGATCTTCCTTGAGTTTCTTGGATTTGTGCGATTATAGTTTTTATCAAATTTGGAAAAGCTCTGACCATTTTTCAAACATTTTTTCTTCCCTCTCCTCTTCAGGGAGTCCAATTACATATGTACTATATTGCTTTCAGTTGGCCCATCACTCACTGATGCTCTGTTCATTTATTGTCCAACTTTTTGCTCTGTGTGTTTCGTTTTGGATCGTTTCTGTTGCTATGTCTTTAAATTTACTAATCTTTTAACAACTAGTATGCATTCCATTACAGTTCGTATTTTCATGCTTTTTTGCATGCATACTAGTTGTTTATGGGATGCCAGCTGTTGTGAACTTTACCTGGTTGGATACTGAATATTTTTAAATTCCTTTCAGTATTTTTGAGCTTTATTCTGAGACACATTTGAGTTATTTGGGAACACTTTGATCCTTTTAAGGCTTTCTTTTGTAGGATCAGAACAGCCTTTATTCCAGGGCTGATTTTTTTCCCCATAAAGGGCAGTACTTTGGAGTATTCTACCTGATATCCAGTGTATTTCAAGGTTTTTCCACTCTGACTTGTGGGCACATGAACTGTTTCTGGCCTCATGTGATCTGTGGGGATCAGTTCATCTGTTCCTTTCCAGTGGTTCTTTTTCTGATCTCAGATAGTTTCCTTGTGTACATGTGCTGATCCATACTCCGCTGAAGGCTCGAAAGGAAAACTGAAGATCTCTGGAGCTCTCTCAGTGCAGTCCTCTCCTCACATGCAGCTCTCTCCTCTCTGATGTTCTGCCCCATGAATTCTGGCAGCCCTGGCCTCCCTGAGTTCTCAACTCTGTTTCCCTTAACGTTAATTTCTCTCAAAATATCATGACAGATTAGTACTGAATAATAAATTTAAAAGTGGTTTATTTTCAAACATGTATCTTTGGCTTCCACTCTCTTTTTATTAATATAACACTGCCTAAAAGAGCATTTATACTGGATCTGATAGCATCAATTCAGTTCTTCTTATAAATGAAAGTAGTTTTATACTTGTTTTAAATTTCTGTTTGGTAAATATATTTTCAATATAGTACAATTATTTTTAAGCTTAATAGTTATTATTTAGTCCTTAGATGATGTAAAAACATTTAGGTGTATCAAAAGAGGTTTTTGTTTCGTTAGTTACTACCAAATTTAAAGAATATGCAGAATAGGGAATATAAAAATGCCCTAGAAATTTTTTTAGTGCTCTACCTTTATAATCTATCATGCTTTTGATGCCTATCTGGGGAATTTTAGTGTTTCTGTCCTTTCAAAGTATTTCTAGGTTGATTTTTTTGTTTTTGGTGTGTAGTATACCAAAAATTTATTTAATGTCATTATTCATATCTGCTAACATCTTAATTATTTGGATTTTTTTATTTCAACCAAAAGTAGTATATGATGTTTGGTTTTGATGTTTATATTCTATGTAAGTATTCTGCTATAATGTTATCACATTTTGCTGTGGTTTCTGCCAAATGACAAATTTTCCATGATCATGCTCATAAAGTTTCTTGGATGAAACTCTGAAAGCTAAGCATTGCCTTGGTAAAAACTGAAGCATATATATTAAATGTTCTTTCTCATTTTTTATATACTTTCTAGTCTGCAGTATCAGTGTTACTTTTTCTCAAAATCAGCTTTCAGTTTTTATTACTTGACACAGTCATTGACAGACATTTAAAATTCTTCATGTATAGTAAGAATATCTGATGAATGCTGTTAATCTTTTTATTTTTCACATTCTTTTACATTCTCATTCTTTATTTTTATTTTAATTTTTTTTTTGAGGAAGATTATCCATGAGCTAACATCCACCACCAATCCTCCTCTTTTTGCTGAGGAAGATTGGCCCTGAACTAATATCCATGCCAAATCTTCCTCTATTTTATATGTGGGACGCCTGCCACAGCATGGCTTGGTAAGCTGTGTGTAGGTCTGCACCCAGGATCCAGACTGGCAAACCCCAGGCCACCCAAGAGGAGCATGCGAACTTAACTGCTATGCCACTGGGCTGGCCCCCCATTCTTTATTTTTTACATCTCCAGAGTTTGCAATATAGACAAAGTATCTACTCTTTTTTGGTAAAATAAGTAGTGTCTAGTGATTTTTGTTTGCTTTACCATTTGCCAGAAATTTGTATGTAATGTTTTTGAAAACTTCCTATTTGTATGGTCTTTGGAGTTAACTGCCACTACTAAGTCAATAACTTTTTTAGCTAGTATCTTTAAGTTTGGGTCGGTGAGTGTGGATTTTTATGAAAACTAGAAGTAACCACTTGAGTGATAAAAAAAAGGAATTCAAGTACCTTTCCCCTCTCTTTTGTATAGTATCAAAGGTGCAGAATCTGGGATAAGTTACATGAAGAACATATCAATGCAGGACGTACAGTTCAGGTAAGGCTATTATATTGTTTCTACTAAATCAACATGAAAAAGCTAGTCTTAAGAAAATTTTGCTAAAATAAGAAATACCCTTGTACCTGAATCCTTTTATGCATAGTTGTACCTATTTCCTTAAGGATGCACTTTTACCAGGAATTACTGAATCAAATGTCGTACATATTTTTAAGATTTTGATTCATATTACCAAAATTTCCTCCAGAAATGACATATCAACTTACTCTCTCACAATTAATGCATTTTCCAAAAACCTTACCAACACTGTTATTACCCATTTCCCAAATTTTTGCTAATTAGTAAGTTAAAATTATGCTGCGTTGTTGTTTTGATCTGGATTTTTTCTTTTATTGCTTTGAAGGGTAAAAGTTTTTTTCGTATGGGCCTTGCATATAGTGTTTCTTTTGTAAATTACCTATTCGTGTCTCTTGCCCCCTACATATATTATATTTTCTTTTGTAAGAGCTGCTTATAATTTGAAGATACTGATTTTCTGTCTGTAATATTGTTGCAATAATATAGTGTTGCAAATATTCTTTTTAGTGACTGGCTTTTTAGTAAATAAATTTTAATTATTTTAAATTCATTTTTTAAAATCATATATTTACATAGTTAAAATCCAAATAAAATAAAAAGGCTTATTGTATACTACCTTTCTCCATCTTTAAGTCCTATGTGGAAGAAGCTATGTTTAATCTTTTTGGACATTTCCCCTGGTGTTTAGCTCTTTCTTCCTCAATACCATGTGTAGGCTGGTATTTCTTAATCAGGTTTATCGCTTCACTTCTTGCTATTGTAGGTAGTGATTAGTTTTTTACCCTTCTCTCCTACTTTCCTTTCTCCTATATAATTACGTATATTATAATTTTTTAAAATCATTTATTTGATAATTTAGTCCTCTGTGTTTTCTCTTTGCTCTTTTTTAAAAAATATTTTATTGCAAGGGTCAGCAAAGTATGGCTTCCGGGCCGAATATGGCCTGCTATTCACCCCATTTGTTTACATGTTGTCTTTGGCTGCTTTCACACAAAACAGCCCTTGAGTGGTTGCAGCAGAGACCATGTGGCCTGCAAATCCTAAACTATTTACTCTCTGGCCCTTTGCAGAAAAAGTTTGCCAATCTCTGTTCTGTTGGGTGTTAGGACTCTTGGATTGCTTATCTAATTTTCTTTTCTGTTTTCTGGGAGATTTCTTCAGCTTTATCTTCAATTGTTTTTACTAAATTCTTTATTTCTGATATTATAATATTTAATTTCCAAGAGCTTTTTCTTCTTCTCTTTTCCTTTTTTCATAGTATTTTGTCTTTGGATATAACTTCTCCTGCTTTTCTGAGACACTAAAAAGCTCGTTGCTTGTCTCCTGGTGGACTTCACTTAAAGGTGCTTTGGCAAGCTGGTGTTTTCCTTGGATAAACCTCCAAATATCAGTATCTGGAGGTTGTTCTGGTTTAGTTTGCTAAAGAAGAATCCTCATTCTCCCCTTAGGGCAAGTAGGCATTTATTTTTCAGTTACAGAAGCAGGTTAGGTGAAGGTTGCTGGGCTTTCATGGTTCAGGTCACGCTTTTACATAAATCGCTTATTTTAGCCCTGTGCCTGGTGTTTCTGAATCTAGAGTCTGTTTCTACAAAGATTGCATCTCTGGTCCTCTTGCATTTCAGAAAGGTTACTATAACTGCAGTAAAGTGAATATATTGGGATAGAATGAAATGAATGCAAGAGATCGTTTAGGAGGGGTTACAGAGATGGTGGAGATGGAGAAAAACAGATTGATTTGAGATCTAGATAGAAATTTGATTTCTCTCTCTCTCTCTCTTTTTTTTTTTTACTGCTTGCTAACTAGATTCCAGGCCTAAAGATCAGGAACTATGTCTCTGCTATTTGCATGTCCCATAGTACCTGGTGCTCAGCAAGACTCGATGTTTATTGAATGATAGTAGGCACATTAATGTCGATGAGATTATTATGACTTGGATTTCTTACCATCTTCACTGTTTAATATGTCATTAAAAATCACTTATGATTTTCTTGAGTTAATGGTTATGGTCAAAGTGTTTGCTGATTTCAAAAATATATGTATTTACATTATTGACCTCCATCTGGCGCAAAAGATTTATATGTGCCATTAAAGTAGTGAGATTGAAACTGTTGTTAGAGGTAGATATTCGCTTTGTTTTATTCATATCTGCCCTGAATTTCATGTATAGGCTTATTTTTTGCTAGTTTGTGTAAAAATTATTTTTGGACAAACAATTTCATGAACAGTTATCATAGATTTTTTTAGATTTAGCATTATTAGATTTATATAATAAGAACTATCTTCACTTTGATTATAGTGTCTGTTGAAAAGGAGTTCTTAATTTAAATGTAGTCTACTTTAACAAGCTTTTCTCTTATGGCTCGTGCTTTTGGTAGCTTGTTCAAGGAATGTTCTCTATCCTAAGAGTAAGAAGATATTTTCCAAGGAATGTCTTAAATGTTTTGCTTTTAACGTTTAATCTAATCCATCTGGACTTGATGGTATAAGGTAGATAGAAGTAAAATTTCATTCTTCTCCATTTGGAAAGTCAGTTGTCTTTCACTGTTAACTGATTTCTCCAATGCTATTTACATATCACAGTTTCATATATGTATGGGTCTGTCTCTGGTCTTTCTGTTCCATTCCACTGCTCAATTTGTCTATTTCTCCACCAAGTTCCACAGTATCTTAGTTAAGACAGTCTTATGATAACGCTTGATATCTGGTAGGACAATATTTCCACCTTACTCTTCCTTTTCAGGAGTGTTTTGTCTATACTCACCCCTTTAGTCTTCTGTATAAAATTTGGAATCTCGTTTTCAAAGTTCGTATACAATTTTGTTTGGAATTTGGGAATTGCATTGGATTTATCAATCTAGTTAGAGAAAATTGACATATTTACAATGTCTAGTTTTCCTACCTATGAATAGGGGGCTATCCTTGCACTTGTTTATGTCTTCTTTAATTAATATTTGTGTATCTTTATAGTTTTATGCATACAGATTGTGATAGATTGTACTTTTTAAAGATACCTGCAAAATATCTTCCATCCTACATGGTCGTCTATGGTATGACCTTGTTATTCTCCCACCAACAGGTGGAGTCTGTTCCCCTCCCCTTGAATCTGGGCTGAGGCAGAAGTAATGCTGCGTGGTTTCTGAGACTAGTCAGAAAAGGCCAGATAGCTTCCACTGGTTCTCTGAGGAGGCTAGCTCTGGGGGAACTTAGCCATGGCATGAAATGTCCAAGTATCCTGAGACCTCCTTGTGGGAGACAGCCACAGCCACAGCTGAGCCCTTAGGAACTTCCAGCCTCAAGTGCCAGCCACATGAGTGAGCCAACTTAGACATCCAGTGCAGCTGAGCCTTCACAGGACTGCAGCCTCAGCCAACGTCTGACTTAAACGCATGGGAGACCCCAAGTGAGAACTGCTCAGCTGATGACTTCCTAAATTTCTCTTCTACGTTAGCAAAATCAAACAATGGTTTTAGGCCCTAAGTTCGGAAGGAATTTGTTATGCAACAACAGATGACTGGAATATAGGACTTACACTTATTTTGTTTCTCTATTTCAATGTTTTTCATTAATCTGTTACTATCTATTAATTAGATACTAGACTATTAATTAGATAATTTGCCTATTTAATTAATCTAGTACAATCTCATTCTAGCTGATAATAAAGGATTCTGAAAAATATATCACAATTTCTACTTTGAAGGAACTTACCTAGACGGGAATTCACAAAAAGTTAAATAAAATATTTAAATAACAGTTTAAAGCTTTAGAAAAAGATGTCAGTGTATGACTACTGATCAAATATATTGTAGAGACCAGTAAGTGATATACTGCAAGCTGTCTGGATGCTGGCTAAGAGAGGTATTGTTCTCATTTTTCAGATAAAAGAAGGCTGAAGAACAGAGAAACTTAGTGTTTGTCTAAAGGGCAAAGCCTTAATAAGTTGTAGTGCAGGAATCCAATCTGGAATTATTTTTAAAGGTTTCATTTTTTTCCTTTTTCTCCCCAAAGCCCCCCAGTACATAGTTGTATATTCTTCGTTGTGGGTCCTTCTAGTTGTGGCATGTGGGACGCTGCCTCAGCGTGGTTTGATGAGCAGTGCCATGTCGTGCTCAGGATCGAACCAACGAAACACTGGGCCACCTGCAGCGGAGCTCACGAACTTAACCACTTGGCCACGGGGCCAGCCCCTAATCTGGAATTATTTTTAATATTAACTTAGGTGGATAGACAGTAGAGTATTGCACTTAATACCTACATAGTAGGTCCTCATTAGATATTTGTTGAGTAAATGAATGGAGGCCTTTTTCTCCTTTGATTTTTACTCCTTTTGGTGGTTCAGTGAATATTTTTTAAGCTATGTATATTCTTTTTGGTGCCTTTTGATATTGAAATAAGTGTGAAGTCATTACACTACTATCAATACCTTAGTGTAGTAGTTAGGTAATACAAGTAAAGAATAGTCCAGATTTATTTTAATTAAATAGTTATCACTCTGGAGCCCTTAATAATAAATTATATGATGTCTAGAATGTGTTTACTCTACGTTGTTTAAATGTTTACCAGTGGACTTGTGCTCTGTGTTTGTCAAGAAATCAGATTAATTATTGATACCAAATGTTTTCTGCTGTACACAATTTGCTCTCAAAATTACATGTTGTAAAAACACATTAGGAATCCTTTAAGCAATATTTAACAAAGGCAAATATATGCACAGCCACTCTTCTTTTAATCATTAAATACATAATTAGTCATTTTTCAGAATTTCAATTAACTCAGAATAATTACTTTTTACAATTATCAGTACAGATAAGTGTATATTTAAACATATCTTTTAATCTTTAGACAGGAATTTCAGGATATTTCTGAAAGAAGGGGAAAAAAGCCATAACTAGTTATTAAATTTAGTTACAGAACTAAAGAGAGAGATATGTCACCTTTATTTTACTGAAAGTTTGGCCATAGTTTGCAGTTTACTACTTGCATACTGCAAACCTTGTTAATTGCTGAGTTGGTATACTTTCTTCTTTTAAAACTTACTTCATTGGTTGTAGACCCATTTATCTGACTGTGAATATTGCAGCAAATTTTCAGAACTTGGCATAATATTTGCTTTTCTGATCTGTTTATTAGCAGAAACATTTGAACATTTACTATTAATACTATTCTGGACACTGGGGCTATAGCTGTGAGCAAAACAGAAGAAAATTATTGTTCTCACCAAACTTATGTTCTAGGGGTGGTAATTGGCGAAACAGAGACAGATAATTTTTTTAAGTAAATAAATGTATAATATTTAGATAGTTGTAAGTACCATAAAGTAAAAGTAAGGCAGGTTAAAGGGAACAAAGAGTCACAGAAGGTGATGAGGGTTCTTTTGTATAGGGTGGTTGTAGAAGGTTTCTGATGACATTTGAGCAGAGACCTGAAGAAAGTAAAGGCATAAACCATGGGGGCTCGACCATCACCACAATCCTCGTAATGTGAAACCATTCAAGATAATATATTCATCTCCCCAAAAAGTTTCCTCATAGCCCTTTGTAACCCTGCATGTGGCTTCTCCCTTCCACGTCCCTCTGCAGCCCTTCCCCCTCTCCGCACATGCACACACATCCCCCAAACTTCCATCCCCACCTCCCGGTATCCAAGCAACCACTAACCTGCTTTCTATCACTGTACACCAGTTTGGATTTCCTAGAATTTTATATAAATAGAATCATACAATATGCACTCCTCTTTTGTCCAGCTTCTTTCACTCTGCATAAATATTTTGAAGTTCATCCATGTTATAATGTGTATCAGTATTTCATTCCTTTTTTTTATTGATTAGGTATTCTCTTGAAAGGATACATGACAGTTTGTTTATCCATTCATCTGTTGATGGACATTTGGGTTGTTTCCAGTTTGGGGCTGTTACAAATAAAGCTGCTATGAATATTTGAGTACAAGACTTTGTATGGACAAAGGATTTTATTTCTCTTGGATAAATACTTATGAGTGGAGTGGCTGGATCATATAGTAGTTGTTATTCTCTAACTTTTTAAGAAACTGTCAAGCTATTTTCCAAAATGGTAGTACCATTTTATGTTCACACCAGTTCCTCCATATCCTTACCAACATTTGATATGATTGGTCTTTTTAATTTTAGCCATTTTAATAGGTCTGTAGTGGTATCTCATTGTGATTTTACTTTTCACTTGATTAATGATATTTCTGTTTTATTTTGAATTAATCGAGTATTTTTCATTCATTTTATCTCCTTTCTTGTCTTACAAGCTGTAACTCTTTATTTTGTTATTTTAGTGGTTGCTTTAGGGTTTATAGCATATTTCTTATTAGAGTTTATATTCAAGTGCTGTTATACTATTTCACATGTTTAAGAAACTTACAATGTACTTCTGTTTCTCTCTTCCCAGTCTATATGCTATTGTTGTCATATATTTTACTTATACGTTTTACATACTTCATAGTGTTAAACAGTCAGTTATGTTTTTTAAGTGATTTATATATTAAAGGAAAAAAATCTTATGTATTTACCTTTGTTACTTTTATTTCTGGTGTGTTTAATGCCTTTGTATAAACCCATATTTCCATCTGGTGTCATTTGCCTTTTGCCTGAAAGACTTCCATTAACATTTCTTGGAGTGCAGTTCTGCTGGCAATGAATTCTTTCATCTTTTGTATATCTGAAAAGCCTTTATTTGGCTTTTGTTTTTAAAAGGAATTTTGCTGTATAAAGAATTCTATATTCTAATTTTTTTCTTTCAGTACTTTAAAGATGTTCGACTTTCTTTTCACTTGCATTGCTTCCAATGGGAAATCTGTTTTATTCTTATCTTTGTTCCTCTGTATGTGTCTCTTTTCTTTGGCTGCTTTTACTAGTTTCCCATTATCACTGGTTTTGAGCACTTTGATTCTGATGGTCCTTGGTGGAGTTTTCTTCATGTTTCTTGTGCTTTGAATTTGTTGAGCTTCTTGGATCTTTAGGTTTATAGTTTGCATCTGATTTGGAAATGTTTTGGCCATTATTTCTTCAAATATTTTTCTGTCCCCTCCCATCTCTCTTCTCCTTCAGGGACTCCAATTACACATATGTTAGGCTGCTTAAAGTTATCTCACAGCTCACTGATGCTCTTTTACATTTTTTGAGTTCTTTTTTTCTCTGTGTGTTTCATTTTGGGTGGTTTCTATTTCTATGCCTTCATGTTCACTACCCTTAGCAGCAGCAGTGTCTAATCTGTTAATCCATTCAATGTATTTTTCATCTCACATATTGTAGTTTTAAACTCTAGAATTTTGATTTGGGTCTTTTTAAAATATCTTTTATGTCTCTAGTTAACTTTTAGAACATATGGAATATAATTATAATAACTGTTTTAATATCCTTCTCTGCTAATTCTAACATCTATGTCAATTCTGAATCAGTTTCAATTGATTAATTATTATTCTCATTATGGGTCATATTTTCCTATTTCTGTGTATATCTGGTAATTTTTGATCGGATGGCCTTTGCCTAACTGGGTGCTGGATATTTTTATGTTCCTATATATCTTCTTGAGCTTTTTTCTGGAATATAGTTAAGTTACTTGGAAACATTTTGATCCTTTTGGGTCTTACTTTTATGATTTATTAGGCTTGACTGGAGGTGTGCTCAGTCTAGGGCTGATTATTTCCCCACTACTGAAGTAAAACCTTTCTGAGTGTTCTGCCCTGTGAATTAAGAGTTTTTCCAGTTTAGCTGAGGGGAACAGACGCTGTTTCCAGCTTTGAATGAGTGCTGGGCACTGTTCCCTTTAATCTTTTTGTATGGTTTTTTTCTCCTAGCTTTGGATAGTGTCCTCATATACGTGTTCTGATCAGTTCTCTGCTGAATACTTGGGAATTACCCTCTGCCTAGCTCCAGGATTCTCTTTCTGTGCAGCTCTCTCCTCTCCAGTACTGTTCTGCAAACTTTGCAGAAGCAGAAGTCTGTTGTTATGCTTTGAAGCTGCGAGTGTCGAATGGGTTTAACTGTTTTCTCCTCTGGGATAAGAAAGCGTTAGCATTAAGAAAGATTTTGTGACCAAATTTTGAAACTAGGTGAAAAAGTTGAAAATTGTTACTATGGTAATAAATCACTGAAGAACATGAAGTTGGCTTTTATAGAAACTTGATCAGCCTAGTCTCCATAGCATAGTGATGCAGAACTTTTGAGAACATAGACTTTTTGGGACTCACCTTAGAGTTTCTGATTCAGTAGATTTCAGACCATATTTGGAAAGATACTGCCCTACAGAGTCTATCCGAGTTCCATAGGTAGCATAAATACACAAAAAAAAGATTCAGCCATGGATCTTGTAGATGTAAAATGTGACTTTCATGATTTTATTAGAAGTATAGAACACTTGAGCTATCTACTTTAAAAAAATTTTTTAAAGAGAATTTAAAAGAGAGAGGCAATAGAAAAGAGAAGGAATGAGGAGGAGAGAGGGAGACATGAGGACAGTAGAGAAAAGTTAGGAGAAAAGAAAAGATTAGAGAGAAGCAAGGCCAGGTAGAGAATGGAAAAGATAGATTAGTAGATTCCAAAATGAATACTATTAGAAGGTAAATTGTTTTAGGTTATTATGAGTTTCGGAGGAATTTAAGCTTAAATTTTGCCTTGAAATATTTATGAGCTGATTAACCAGGATTTAGGATGCTTAGCCTCTGCTCTGATTGTCATAGGTACTATAGAACTTCAGGAGAAAATTAAATCTAAGGCACCATCAATTGTCAGACACACCATTATTTTGTGTCCCTCTAAGAAAGAAAAAGTGCTGCTAGTTAAATATGGCACGGTGCTTTTTTTTACCATCCGTTTTAAGGTACATTCCAATTTCAGAGATGTTAAAATGTGTGAAAGATATTGTGTCCTAAAATTGATGAAATATAGCGTTTAGGAAGTTTCTACTCTTCTTCTTCACCTCTGTCTTTTCCCAATCTGTTGTTTTTAGTATGTTCTATTTTCCCAGCGTTACTCTTCAGGGACAGCTCACATCTCACCTCCTTCATGACGCCTGTGTAGATCCTTAAAATGAGATGTTCCAAGTTTCCTTTGAACATGTTTCTTATGCCCCTTTCAATTTTGAATATTTCTCCTTAATAGAGAATCAGAAGCAAAACAGGAGTTAAGTAGTTCTGCTTTCTCTGCATCATCTGTTACCATTATACCATCTGCCCCAAGCAGTAGGCCTAAACCTTCTTTCTTATTCTTCTTGTTCTACATGTATTTTTTAAACCCTTTTTATTGTTCTTAACATTTTTCACCAGCCTCCGCTCATTCTGGGCTCACTCTTTACTTACGTGATTCTCCTTGTTTCACACCTCTCTTTTGTACTCATCCTTGTTCACATGCCTTTCTTTTCGTTCATTTTTTCTTAAATAAGTCTCTTAAAATTCTGAACTTATCATAGCACACCTTACAAAGCCGTATTGGATTTTTAAGATGCCATTTTCTTTTTTTTCTTACCAGATTAACTTTGTTTTATATTGTCAGAATTTCACCTTTTAGAAACTCTCTTAAAAAAGATCTCCCTCTCACGATATAATTTCTGCTGTGGCATCATACAACTGTTTTTGCTAAACTTGATTCACTTCCTTAAAGTGTCAGTTTCTAGTATTCCTTTTTGTAACCAATAGGAACTCCAAGATGGCATGGTTGCTTTTTCTCATGGGTTTCATTTCCACTACACTATTTTATGCTTGAACGTCAGAATTAATTCCAAAAATGTAGTTCCTTTCATTATTTCTTCCAACTGATGAAAGATGAAATGCTAAAATGCTATAAAATGCATAAAACATAAATATACACCTAAACAAATTATTATAAGGTGAACACTCATGTAACCATTACTCAAATCAAGGAATAGGACATTACCAGCATCCTGGAAGCCTTCATAGCCTCTTCCCAATTCTAGCCACCTTTCTCCCTCCAAAAGTAATCACTATTTTGATTTATGTGGTAACTACTTTTTAGCTTTCCTGTATAGTTTTACCACCAAAATGTGTCATTAAGACTATAGTTTGGGTGCTGGCCTGGTGGCGCAGTGGTTAAGTGTGCACGTTCCACTTCGGCGGCCCAGGGTTTGCCAGTTCAGATCCCGGGTGCGGACATGGCACTGTTTGGCAAGCCATGCTGTGGCAGGCGTCCCACATATAAAGTGGAGGAAGATGGGCACGGATGTGAGCTCAGGGCCAGTCTTCCTCAGCAAAAAGAGGAGGATTGGCAGCAGTTAGCTCAGGGCTAATCTTCCTCAAAAAAAAAAAAATGACTATAGTTTAATTTAGTCTGTTTTTGAATATTATATAAATTGGATTAAGCAGAATGTATCTTTTGTTTCTGGCTTGAGATTTATCTATGTTGTTGCCTATAGCAGTAGTCCGGTCATTTTCATTGCTGTATATATTCCATTGCATGCGTTTACCATAGTGTATCCATTTTATTGATGGACTTTTGGGTTGTTTTCAGTTTCTGTTACAAATGCTATTAACATTCTTGTATATTTTTACTGGTACACATGTGCATACATTTCTGTTGAGTATATTCCTAAGACTGGAATTGCTGGCTCATCATGCATCTTTATTTTTAGCTTTAATAGATTATGCCAAACTGTTTTCCGAAAAATAGTTGTACTGATTTTATACTTCTTCTAGCAGTGAATGCAAGTTCCTTTGGGTGCCACATCTTCGCTAATATTTAGTAAAGTCAGACTTTATTAGCTGTTCTGGTGGATAACTAACTACAGTGTAATTTACATTTACCTGATTATTAGTGAGATTGAATAACTCCTTATTTGTTTATGAGAAGTGCCCCTTTAGGGTTCTTGGCCACATTTTTATGGGTTGTTTGTCTTTTTCTTACTGATCTGTAAGAGTTCTTTGTTCTGCCCATGACCCCTTTATCAGTGTATGTGTTGCAGTTATCTTCTTCCACTCAGTGGTTAACCTTTCCCTTAGTTGTATTCCTTCATGACTGGAAGTTCACTTAATTTAGTATAGTCTAGGTTGTCAATCTTTTATGGTTAATGCTTCTTGTGCCACATTTAAGATGTCAATCCTACCCCAACATCGTGAAGATACTCTTCTATTGTTTTGCCTATCACATTTAGGTCTACAATCCATCTTGTTGATTGTTGTGTATGACGTGAGGTGGTGTATGCAGTATGGATACTCGGATGACCAAGCACCATGTTTTGGAAAGATCCTGTTTCCCAGTACTGCCCTGCAGTACCACGTTTGTCATAAATCCCATGCATGTATGTTTGGGTTGTTTCTGGACTGTTTCATTGGTGTATTTGTCTATTCTTGCACCAGTTCCACACTGTCTTAATTACTGTGGCTTTATGATTAGTCGATGTTTAACAGAGGAAGTTCTCCTACATCTTCTTCAAAAGCTAATCTCAGCCCTGTCTATGCAATTCCATATACATTTAGAATCAGCTTGTTGAGTTCCGCCAAAACAAAACAAAGATCCTTTTCATATTTATTGAATCTGTGTATTATTGAATCTGTAGATTCAAAGTTTATTCAATTTTATTGAATTAATACTGAATATATAGATTAAATAGATTTATTGAATCTATTGATCTTTAGGCGTCTATCAAAGTGACATCTTTGCAATATTGAGTTGTCCAATCTATGAACATATGAACATGTTCTATCTATTGAATTATCCCATTTGCAACAACATGTTTTCCTTTGTCTTTAATGCTATACTTGAGTATTTGCTAACCTGTTCTGATTCTGTCTACCTACTTATCCCTTTACTCTGTGCTTTGTAACTCCTTTCTCCCTTTTCTTTTTCAAGTATGAGGGCCTTCTTGAGGATTTCTTGTAGTGGGGGTCTTGTGGTTGCAAACTCCCTTAGCCTTTGTTTGTCTGGGAAAGTTTTTATTTTGCCATTATATCTGAGGGGTATTTTTGCTGGATAGAGTATTGGCTGAAAGTTTTTCACCTTCAAAGATTTGAATATGTCATTCTAGTCTCTCCTTACGTGTAAGGTTTTTGCAGAGAAAACTGCTGAAAGCCTGATAAGGTTTCCTTTGTAGGTTATTTTCTTCTGCCTTGCAGTCCTTAGCATTCTTTCTTTGTCATTCACTTTTGCCAGTTTCACTACTATATGCCTTCTCATAGGTCTTTTTACATTGACATATTTAGGAGATCTGATAGCTTCTTCCACATGGATTTCCATCTCCTTCCCTAGGTTTTGGAAGTTCTCTGCTATTATTTCTTTGAACAAGCTTTCTGCTCCATTCTCCTTCTCTTCTCCTTCTTGAATAGCTATAATTCTTATGTTGCATTTCCTAATTAAGTCAGATGTTTCTCGCAGACTTTCTTCATCTTTTTAGTCTTAGTTCTCTCTCTTCCTCTATCGGGAGCATTTCAACATGTCTATCTTTAATTATGCTGATGCTCCTCTATGACGTCCACTCAGGCGTTCAGGGAATCCATATTTTATTTCTTCCATTGTGTCTTTCATCTCTAATATTTCTGATTGATTTTTCTTTATAGTTTCAATCTCTTTTGTGAAGTAGCTCCTGAACTCATTGAATTGGTTCTTTACATTCTCTTTTACCTTGTTGAGTTTTTTGATGATAGCTATTTTGAATTCTTCATCATTTACATTACATATTCCTGTGTCCTCAGGATGGATTTCTGGGTACTTGTCATTTTCTCTCTGCTCTCAACCTTTAATATAATGTTTGATATTGCTAGAGGACGTGACTCTGTTTTTACACATCCTGGTATTATTTGGTTGCAGTTACTGCCTGTTGCCTCTGGGCAGGGGTCAAGAGCCAGGTATTCTGAGCCCTGTGCCTTCCGCCAAGATCCCAGGTGCTGGAGCTGGCCCTGGGTGGGTTGGGGGAGGGGCGCTTTCTCCTGCTACTCTCAGGGTTTTCTCACTCTGCTCTCGCTATCTGCTCTCCTGCAGTGTTGGCTTGATGAGGTCAACCCCGTGAAAGCTTTCACCCCCATAGAGGGCTTCCCTCTAGGCTGCAAGGGCCCTCGGGGATCCTTGTAGTTCCTGTGAACAAATGTCCCCTCCCCTGTTCCTTCCCTCTCGGAGGCCTCCCATCATCCAGATCACAGTCTCTAGGGGAGGGAGCGGAGTTTTCTCATATCCCATTCCACTTCCTCTGAGGAGGACTCCAGCCTCTCTGTGCTCTGTCCTATGGCTGCGTGGGTCTCTCAGACGTTTTTTGTGTTGTATGTGTATGTCCTCTGTTGGAGTATGAATGTCTTTTTCATTGTATGGTGGAGGGGCGAGATTACCAGGACGGCTCACTCCGCCATGATGATGATGTCACTCCTCCATTTTTTTTTCACTTTTTTAATGTGACTGGTAGAAAAGTCAAAGTTCCATGTTTGGCTTGCATTTGTGGTTTGCATTATATTTCTGTTGGATAATGTGGCTATATAGTGAAGTCATTGAGAACACATTCTGTGTAGCCTGGATTGGATTCCTGGCTTTACTTTTTAGTAGAAGTATAATACTGGGCTGTTTTCTTAATTTCTTACTTTAATTTTCTCTTCTGTAGAATGAGAAATGAGTAATATCCATTTCAAAAATAAATTGTGAAAGTGAAACAAGATAAAGAAGATAAAGCACTTAGCACAATGAACAAATTACAATAAATGTTGATAAAAATTTAGCCATTTTTTTGTGTTTTTGTTAGTATACTATCAGATTTTATAGTTCACTGGGTATTTTCTTTCTGTCCCTTAACATCTTTCCCTTCACTGATAGTAGTAGAGTTCTTAGCTGGACACTATAATTTGACTGGGGACATAAACATATGTACGAATTCTATAAGAGAGGAAGAATATGCCACAGGCAATTGCTCATTAGCTGCAGAAGATTTAATGCTTCTCCAAGATAGTATTGCCTAAAATATGTCTGTGGACTATGTGGCAACTATATAAACATGCTTTGCAACTGTGGTCCAAAAAGGAATCACATATCCAAGAGATGGTAGTGTGTTGGAAACAATATTGTTCCAGGACTTGAGAAGTGGGCCCTAGTCCTAATTCTGCCACTGTGTTCATCTGGACTCCAGTTTCCTTATTGTAAAATCATGAGGTTGAGTTAGATGATCACATAGGCCCCTTCGGGTTCTATGATTTTTGCATATTAATGCTTGTGTATCACATATTTTTAATCTATTATCCAATTATCCTTAGGTTTTCCAGCTTATATTGGAATGGTAAGAGTGGACATAAGGTTCAAAGAGATATAGAGTCTTGGTAGGATAGAGGCACAACTGTTTGATTCACCCAGAAAATCTTACAAGATGCTTTAGGTTGCAGCTAAACTGTTTTTTCCAGAATTGGCTTTAAATGTATGCTTTAGATTGTATTAAGGTCCCATATAGACAGGAATTAAAATTATAGTTTAATGGAAGGATTGCTGGACTTGTAAGAATAAGTTGGGTTTTAACCCAACTTTGCTGCTAGACAATTAAGTAAATCCTGAACAAGTTTTCTCTGTTTTGACTTCTCTATATGTAGTAATATGGAATGTAACACCTTACTCAGAGTAGGCACTTGAAAAATTAAAGAAATTAATACTTTTTGTCCTGTCTACTGTTCAGGATTTGCATTAGTATCTATGAAAGTACATTAGGGGAAAAGAATTGAAAATGTTATATGGATAAAGATCTATGGTTTTTTTAAAAACTCTCAGACCATTCTTGTAAGTTCTATTTAATTGTCAAAGGATAGTTGGTTTTTATTTTTAAAGTATAGAGCATTGAAAAAGATGGAAATATCCTCAGTTCATTTCTTGAAGCTAGCACAACCTTGAATTTGTGAAAGTGAGTTTAAACTTAGAAAAGATAGTGTATACACACACATTGGTCACCTATACACAAGTGCACACAATGTATACACACATATGCTAAAATCCAAATAAAATATTAGGATATCAAATTCAACAGTGTATTTAAAAAGTGTATATATTGACCAGGAAAGGGTTTATCTCAGAAATATAAAGATGGCTCTATACCATGAAACCTGCCCATAATTCATTATATCAACACATTAGAGGAAAACTTATGATGATTTTAAACAGAGGGGAAAATCATTTGATAAAAATCCATTAACTTCCCTCAGAGAGAAATGAAAGTAAAACCACAGTGAGACAACGTGTAGTACTGGCAGTGTGTGGGAAAATGGACACTCATCCTTTGGTGGCAGTGTGAATTGTTACACCTTATGGGAAAAAACTGATAATAGCTACTGAAGTAAAAACACACACTATCCTTTGGGTGCTCTCACTTTTGGGACTCACTCCTACAATATATAGGATAATAGTATTACTATAATACTAATATATACTGTTATAGTATATTAGTATTTATAGTCAAGGATATCTGTTTCATAGTTTGTGATAATTAAAAACTGCAAACAACATGAATGACTATTAATCACTGGAAGAGTGATTGAATAAATTCTATTACATCCGTACTATGGAATATGGTGCAACCTTTGACCAGGAGTGATATCCATGATGATACTGTTAAGTTGAGATGTGGAGTGACAAATTGTAGATTATTGTAATCCTTCTTTTGTGTGTGTGTGTGTGTGTGAGGGGAAGATTGGCCCAGAGCTACTATCTGTTGCCAGTCTTCTTCTTTTTGCTTGAGGAAGATTGTTGCTGACCTAACATCTGTGCCAGTCTTCCTCTATTTTGTGAGGGATGCCTCCACAGTGTGGCTTGACAAGTGATGCTAGGTCCACAGCGAGGATCCAGACCTACAAACCCCTGGCCGCTAAAGCAGAGCATGCAAACTTAACCACTACACTACTGGGCTGGCCCCAATGTAATCCATTTTTTTTGTAAAATGTAAGAAAGAATATATATGTTAATGTTTGCATGAGAAATGTGTGAAAGGACTGGGTTAAGAGAGGTGGTGAAATTGGTGAAGTGGGGAAATCATTGATTTTCTTGATATGTTTCTACAGTATTTGATTTATTATGAAGTACATTTGTTACTTTTGTAATAATCACATTTAATAAAGAAAAAGATGCTAAATAGATTCGAAGTATGAGGAGGTGAGTTCTAAAGAACCTGGATTTGGCCAGAGACATGAAACATAGAAAAGTATTATGCATACCTTTTATTGTAGAGAGTACTTGTAATCATTTTCATTCACAACCATTATCACAAGTTATGTCTGAAAATAAAGATATTTTATGGTAAGAGATGGTGGATTTAATGATTTTTTTTCTTTTATAGCAACTCCGCTCCAATATTCGAGAAATGGAGAAACTTTGTTTGAAAGTCCGAAAGGATGATGTAGGACTTCTAAAGAGAATGATAGATCCTGTTAAAGAAGAAGCATCAGTAGCAACAGCAGAATTTCTCCAGCTCCGTCTGGAATCTGTAGAAGAACTTAAGAAACAGTTTAATGATGAAGAAACTTTGTTACAGCCTTCTCTGACCAGATCCATGACTGTTGGTGGTAATGTACCAAGTCTTATTCTTGCTCATGACTTCACCTCCTTCTATAGATATTGCAGATAGTATTTAAGTTTCTGGGGATCACCTTCTATTCCAATATGCTGAATTCTTGCTCCTTGAGTCTGCCTGGAAGTGCATAACCTAGAAGTTTTGCAGCACAGAAATTTTGAGGCTATGCTGTATAGAGTGGAACTTCAGGGTTTCAAGTACCTATTTGTCTATAAGTTGAAAATAAATTTTAAAGTGTTTTGTAAGGAGAATGTCATCCTTGTCTACAGAGCATTCCTCTCTCATCTCTAGGTGCAGGGGCAGCCTGGTCAGGCAGGCTTCTTCCTAGGGCATTGTGGTTTTCACAGCAGATGTTAGATCTGTCTCCCAGCTCAGTTTTCTGAATTTAAGTGAGAACATAAAAAAAATCTGCACTGGGGGTCATGCCATCGACTTTTGTGGAGTGATACTCTAAGAAACAGCCCATGAAACTTGTCACTATATCTCTTCTAAGGATGTAATTGATAACTGTTGATTATATTATACTGATGTCTTTATAAGAAACCCTGAAAAAAAGTTCTTGGTTTATTTCATAGTAGTATTTCAGAGCAATTGGTCTTTTTTTAATCTTATGGGTATTGAATGGCATAAGTGATAAGGTTTCTTCACTTGAGGTGTTTACTAGAAAGCTTAAATCCAAATTTTTTGACTACCAAAAGCCAAATTTTTTAACTATCCTGGCTTCACTTTGTAATTGCTGCCCTTGTGTTTTCTTTTTTGTTTTAGAGTTTCTCTTTTATTTTTAATTTATGCCATCTTGTTATATTTTATGTATGTTCTAAGCTGCCTTAAATCTTTATGGAAAAGGTGGGGTATAAATAAATTACAAATTAGAAAAGAACCTGAGAGATGCTGCACCTGTCCAGCTTTCCTCTTTCATTTACCCAGGAGGCTCCTGCACCACTCCCTGTCTCCAAACCCAGATTATTTTTAACGTCATATTTTGAGTGCTAATGATCCAGTAATTTATAGGAAAATAAAAAAAATTGGAAGAAACATCTAGGCCATCATCCAGACTTTCTGGGTAATCTTGCTTTTGTTCTGGCTTTAGTATCTAGCACTTAGTACGTGGTGCTTGGCACATAGTGAGCCATTAATAAATGTTTTATGAATATGAGTGAATAAGTATCTTTTTAGAGACAATTTCGTAACTTGAGATGTGCTATAATCACTTCGCTCTGCGGGTAACCAGTACCTAAAGTGTTGTTTTGGGTAGAAGGAAATGTTAGCACTAAACCCTTGGCTAAAGAGTATTTGGGAAGAATGCTTTTTGATAGTTTGTAGTTACTGTTTACATTATTCTGTTCATATATAATTATCACCACCATATTGATGAAGCCAAATGCTGTTCTTATCATTTAGTGCAAACTGAGGCTTTATGTGCATGTTTAGAGAAACTGGGCTTTATAGTTCCATGTGATTAAGGGGCCATCATTGTGACAGTTGTGATAGTGGTAATGACGGTGAAGACATGCTGAATTTTCTGGAAAGAGTCACTGCATCAATCTCTTCTGCTATTTAGGTTTGAATTGCCCATCACCAGCAATTCCCTAGCAAACAAAAATTTTGAGTTCTGAGAATTTTCTTACAATATAGTACCATTCTAATATTTGCTTTAATTTGCATTTTATTATTGCATTATTTGTGTTTCTACCAGTAGGACTGTTTGGGCTCAACAAACTTGGGTTTATATATCATCAGAGGAACTGGGTGATTATTACAAGAAGGCAGTTTACCCAGTTTGCTGGCAGTTAACTTTCTCCATAGGAAGCTGACTGGTGTAAAAAAAAACTGTTGGCAGAATTTGAGGAAGTGTGTGTACAGAGGAAGTGAAAAAGATTGGAGCAGAGCCAGAGGATGAGGGAGAAGAAATAGTGGGTGAAATTAATTTTCCAATTTTGTTGATTCTCAAACTTCTCAATTCATGGAACACCAAATTGGCTAAAGATCTAATCACTTGCCACTGGGAGAATCTACAAAATTAAATCTCTGTAAGTAGTGCTGATTTGATTGAGATAGTCATTCCACTTATAAAATCAAGTATCTAAGTTATACCTAAAACAATATGTAGAATTTCAAATTCTGAATGGTCTGCTGGTTAGATTGTGCTTTGCCTTTGACTCCGTTGCCAACATTAAGCAGTGAAAATGAACAGTTGCACCAGATGCCTGAGTATTTCACTGAAAGTGAGAGTTTCTACTAGGTTGCCTTAAATCCAGAAATTTTGTTAACAAATAATTGAGAGGATGGGAAAAGAGAAGAATAATGAAAAGAAAGCAACTAATTTACATAAGACTTTAATAGTGGGGTAGGAATTGGGTTTGCTCCATGAGTGGTCTTCTTAGCTATGGAGTCTTCTGTCATTCTACAGGTTTTTATCCTGTACTCTGGTTTTTCCTTACTTTTGCTTTAGATACTCATTCTAGTAGTGACAGCCTATACAGAAAAATGTGTTTGATTTGCACAGAAGTTAAGTGCCTTAAAATACTTTTTCCTTTAAAAATTCCACCTGATTCTAAATAAATTGGTTGGAAACATCAGCTTAGATTCAGGAGCACTGTTGCCACATTTCCATGAGTGAGATCAAAATACAAAAATAGTCTTTCATTTACAGATAGAAATAGCAAGTATAATAGGGCATTTTATGTTCTCTGGAGAAAGAAACTTATTAAGTTTAGGAGGAAGCTGTGGTGATTTTGCTGTTTCTTTTGTTCAGATTCTGAAAGTTTCTAAAGCATATCTTCTCTGCCAATCTTGCCTGATCTGGGAAACTCCCTCTGTCTCACTTGAGTATCTAGTTTCGTTTTTAGCGTATTGTGTCCCACCAAGAGATGTGATGAGCCTACAAGTTTGATTTGCATATAGAAAGATGTATCGGGTCCTACAGAGTGAATCAGTGCTTCTCTTCCTCCTTGTCTTTCTTACTCTCCATCCAGCACACACACTTCACCAGCGCAGCAGGAACAGAATCTTATTACATTTTAAACAAATATTCACAAAAGAATCTAATCTTAAAACTGCTGGGAACTTCAGACCAGTGTATTGAGTTTGATGAAATATTAGATTTTGTCACAGTTGCATACATGTACTGAACAGTTTTATGAAACATGTAGATGGTTTTGTGTATTATTTGAAGATGTATTTTCTATTGGTTTTAATTTTCTTAAAAATCCTCCTTTGCAGCTGAGTTAAGCCCTAACTTACAGTTCATTTTATTTTGATAGATAGGTTTATATAGATGATCAGTAAACTAATTTCACTATTTTTAAGCTGTTAGAACATGAAAAAATTCAGGAAATGCTTTTGAATTAATTTAGATTTATAATGAAACTTTTCCTAATGTAGTAAAGTTTATATATATTGTGTTGTAATTCTTAGGAGAATCATTGCCCTTCATGAAGTATGCAGAGAGAGAGAATGAATAAATGAATGTATGTGTGTATGTATGTATGTTTGGACATATAGAGAAAAGAGGAAAGTCTTGTGTCCATGAGAAAGCTTATTTCTCACTTCAACTAAAAATATCTTAGTGATTATTTGAGTTTATAGTCAATAATAAGATTTTAACACTGGAGTTTGAACCACAGTTGTGAGTGATACATATATGTTCTAAGCCTTTACACCTGCAGTTGTTTGCATGTGGATGGAATTATCTGAGATTATTATGTCATATAAAACAATAGTAATTTTTTATTGAGTTCATAATAGTTTACATCATTGTGAAATTTCACTTGTACATTATTTCTGTCTGTCACCACATAAGTGCTCCCCTTCACCCCCATTCTCCTGGTAACTACTGAACTGTTTTCTTTGTCCGTGTGTTTGTTTGTATTCCACATATGAGTGAAATGGCTTGGTGTTTGTCTTTCTCAGTCTGGCTTATTTTGCTTAGCATAATTCCCTCCAGGTCCATCCATGTTGTTGCAAATGAGATGATTTTGTCTTTTTTTATGGCTGAGTAGTATTCCATTGTGTATATATATATATACTGCATCTTCTTTATCCAATCATCAGTCAGTGGGCACTTGGGTTGCTTCCATCTCTTGGCTATTGTGAAAAATGCTTCAGTGAACATAGGGGTGCATAAGTCAGTTTGGATTGTTGATTTCAAATTGTTTGGGTAGATACCCAGCAGTGGGTTAGCTGGGTCATATGGTATTTGTATTTTCAGTTTTTTGAGGAATCTCCTTACTGTTTTCCACAGTGGCTGTACCCACCACAATGGCATTCCCACCAGCAGTGTATGAGGGTTCCCTTCTCTCCACACCCTCTCCAACATTTATTTTTAGTCTTAGTCATTATAGCCATTTTACCAGGTGTAAGGTGGTATCTTAGTGTAGTTTTGATTTATGTTTCCCTGATGATTAGTGATGTTGAACATCTTCTCATGTGTTTATTGGCCATCTGTATATCTTCTTTGGAAAAATGTCTGTTCACATCCTCTACCCAGTTTTTGATCGGGCTGTTTGTTTTTTTGTTCAGTTGTGTGAATTCCTTAATATTATGGAGATTAACCGCTTGTCACATATATGATTTATATTTTCTCCCAATTGGTGGGTTGTCTTTTTGTTTTGATCCTAGTTTCTTTTGCCTTGCAGAAGCTCTTTAGTCTGATGAACTCCCACTTGTTTCTTTTTTCTTTTGTTTCCCTTTTCTGAGAAGACATGGTATTCAAAAAGATCCTTTTTAGTTCGATGTCAAAGAGTGTACTACCTATATTATCTTCCAGGAGTTTTATGGTTTCATGACTTATCTTCAAGTCTTTGATGCATTTTGAGTTTATTTTTGTGTATAAAACAATAGTGATTTTGACTTCTGTGGACAGGATGAGTTCTTCAGCCTTCTTTCCTGCAGCTTTAATCTGTCTCAGTTTTTGCCTCATCATATCTGTAGCGGTTGTAAAAGCTAAAATCAATGGATGATCACTGAGGTAGTGATTTTTAATACAAGCTGGTATAAATGAATTATGGAAGTTGTAGAAATTAAAGAATTTCCTTTCTTAATTGTTAGTCATGCCTCAGATTGATTAGTGGTATTCAGTGTTGTAAGTTTACAGCAGGATTTTCCATGGAAGAGAACAGATTTCTTTGTTCTAAGACTCCATTTGAACTAAGATACATACGCAGTTTGGTTTCAAGTGAGACATAAATGACTTAAACGTTTCTTATTTTTACTGAGGGAAATCTTTTATGTTTGCTTAAAATGTCAAACATTTCCCATCCCTTCATTTTTTAGATCAAGAATTTATGTATGATAATCTCTCCTCATTTTGTTATGCACCCTGGCATACTTTATTTGAATCCTTTCTAATAGTACAAGAGTTATGGTTAAAAAATATTTAGAGTGGGCATCGTATTTATAAAGTTCTGCTTTACATTTGGTCTCTTAATTATAATGAAGTTATCGTTATTCATTATCCTATCAAAGAAATTGGAGTTCTTCTTACAATAGGAATATTAAGTGGAAGAAAGGTCCTCAGAGTAATTCACTTATTTTGATTGAAATGAAAATGAAAGTGTCTTTATGTGATAACTTAGGACATAGGGTAAATAACTCTTTTAAGCATTTGTAAAAATCAGAGAGAGCTTTTAAAATATTGAATACTTGCCATAAGGTCATAATGTAAAACTTACTCTGTATCTGATGCTTTGACTCTTCTTTTAAGATAAGGACTCGTATTCAGATAAGTTAAGATTTAGATTTAAAAGAAGACTATCAATTCTGATAAGCCTACAAATTACTTTTTAGTTGACTGGCTATGCCCTTCCTAAACAACTCAAACAGGTTTCTTTCCTCAAGAGGTAAGACGTTCATAAATTTTGAAAGTAAAATAGTAATGCAGTTTTATAAAATATAGTTCAGTTTAGGCTAAGATGGAAAAAGAGAGAGAGAGATGAGCTTGGAGTTATAATGATTTACTTTTCGGAATAGATCAGGTGTCACAGGTCACTATGTCATTTCCCTGCAGTGCCTCTCCGCTGTCTGCTGCATAAAGCCCAAAGTCTGTAACTGTCCTGCGCACCCCTCCTAACCATCTGTAATGTCTTGACACTTGTAACTCTGTGTCTTTTACTTTATGCTTTGGCAAGACCAAACTGCTGATTTTATGTTAATTATGTTATATTGTTTCTTCTTTGAGGGCCTTTTTCATGCTGGTCTCTCTACCTAGAATTTTTAGTTCCATCTTTGCCTACCTAGTAAGATCACTTTTTTGAGGAAGCTGTTTTATAAACTTCACACCTCACCAGCTGAGTCAGGTGCAACCCCTAGCTTGGAACTCCTACAAAATAACTATACGTATCTATACTATTTATCTAGATAACAGTGCACTCTTATTATGTTAGGATATCTCTTTGTATGTCTTAACTGTTCTAGAACGTAAGTTCCTTGAGAGCAGCTACTTTGTACTGTTCACTTTTTCATACCAACACAACACATAATGCGTGCTCAGAAAATATTAAAGTGGTAGTTGTTTTGAGCTTGAAGTAAGGGGGACAAAAGGAAAGTAGACCTTTAGCTCTCTTCTTTCCATTTCTACTGCCACTGTCCTAGAGCCTCCCAGCTCATTTTTCACTCTAATTTTTTCACCCTTCAACTCCATCCTTGTTCTATTCTTCACACTGCAGCTGTGGTTCCCTTTCTAAGTCTGAAATCTGATTATGGCACCCTCCAGCTTCCCAGTTGTCTCCAAATCCTTTTAATAGTTCCGTATTGATCCTACGAGAAAGACAAAACTCTTTAACATAGTTACAATGCCATGAATAATGTCACCTTAGATTTCCAGCCTCAGTCTTTGCTTGTCTCTTGTCATAAGTCTATGCTTCAGCTACACGGAACGCCTTTCAGTTCCCAAACCTATGCACCTATTATTCTCCTTGATATGAATGCTGTTTGCTTCTCCCTCCAGCCTTGCCCCAGTTCACCCGTATAATTTCTGTTCATCCTCAGGCTTTATCTTCAGCACCTTCTCAGAGCACTCTGCCCTCCACAAGTCCGGGTTGAATACCTCTCAGCTGTGCCCACATGGCATTCCATACTTACCTATATCAGAGTTCTTATCAGACTGTACTGAACTTGCCTGCTAACATGTCTGTATCACGCATTCTATAGTAAGCTCTGTTAGTAATAGCAGCAGGAGCAATGGCAGTGGTAGTAGTAACTATTTATTAATGACCTGTACTTGATATAGAAGTCAGGCATAGTGCGAAGTAAATATCACCTTATTTTACAAATGAGGAAAATAAGTCAAAGGGATGAAATACTTTCCCAAGTCAAAGTGCTAATAAATAGCCAAACCAGGATTCTAACCCAGGTCTTTCTGGCTGGGCCTATACTCCTAACCACTATACTATGTTCACTCCTTGGAAGTGTGTTTATGGGTTACCGTAGTGGCCCCAGCACCTTAGCACATTGATTGGCATATAGGAGGCATTTTATAAATATCAGTTTAATGAATAAATGATTGGTAAAACCAATGCAAGGAAATAAGACTTGGGGGTGGAGTGTGGAGCACAAATTAATTCATCATCATAGCAGAGTTTAACGAGGAAAGCCTTAGTGGGTTGACGACTTCTTAAAACTCAGAAAAGATGTGAAGCAATGGAGGCCTAGGCCAGAAAAAATGACTTTGAGCAGAAGGGCGACAAATGTACGAAAAGATACATATGGTAAGAGGTGTTAGGTTTGATGACGAATTGATTGTTACCAAAAATGACTGATTTGCATTGCTAAAAACACATTACTTCTCTACTTCTAATACCCAATGCATCTGATATTTATTATTAAAATAGCCAAAGAAGAGGTTAATGATTTAGTGATGAAAAGTGTTGAACCTCTTTCTCCTGGGTGTCTCTTCATGGAACGTTGGCCAAATAGAATATTCTCTTTTGGTGCTTCTTCTGCATCTAGCCCTAGTTATTCAGATTGGGTAGATAGTATTTGTAGCCATTTTTTAAAGATGACTTCATAGAATAATTAAGAAAAAAATATTTAACTAACCTGGGAACAGTCTGCTCCTAGATAAATCTATTTTTATACAATAATCAAGTTATGTTTTAGCCTGAATTCAATTAGTAAGCAGTTTACGTGGCAGTTGTTTCATGGAAATGCTGTTGCCTTCTAACAAAGCAAATAAACTCTAAACATGAGGCTGTGTCCATCCAGGAGCTTTTCACACTGCTGAAGCTGAAACCGATCCTCAGAGTGTGACTCAGATATACGCATTGCCTGAAATCCCTCGAGATCAAAATGCTGCCGAATCCTGGGAAACCTTAGAAGCGGTATGTGAAACATTATTTTCCTTTTGGTAGCTGTGAGGCATAAGAGTAAGTAATTTCCTCTTTCTCTCTCTTTTCAAGGACTTAATCGAACTTAGCCAACTGGTCACTGATTTCTCTCTCCTAGTAAATGTAAGTATATAACTGTTTTTGGCTCAGAGATGTTAGATTAATAGGATAAGAGGCTTTTATAAATCACTAGGCTTTTGATTAGGATTTTAATAGAAGTTACAATTTGTAAGACTGGTATTGAACCATGGATAGAAGTCTAACTGTCCTCAAATTCCAGATCAATTCAATAAACATTTATTAAGCACTTGTTATATAAAAGGCACTGTCTTAGGTGCTTGGCATTGGGGATCTGACAAGGTTGGATAAAGAAAGAAAGGAAGCATGCTGTCTGCCTTCAGGGGTTTACAGTGGGTGGAGATATGCTTGGACCCCCAAAACTGAAATTTCAAGTGTGATTGTTAAATGCAAAAACAAGGTATGAAGAGAAGTATTATCAGCTCCAGGGGAAGGAGGCAGGGATTGTGAGGTGGAAGCATTAAGGGTAGCTTCACAAGATAGGTAGTATTTGCTTAAGCCTTGAAAATTGAGTAAAGTGTCTGCAGGTGGGAGAGAGGGAGTGCATTTTGAAGAACGCTGAACAAAGCCTTGGAGTAGTGAAGTGTATGGCCTCCCAGGAATGACAAGTTCTGCAGTGTAACCAAAGCACAAGGTACCACGGGCAAGCAAAGCAGAGCGGCTGAGGGCCAGGTTTAGATGGTACTGAAGGCCATACCAAAGAATTTGAACTTTGTAGGCATTAAGGAGCCAATACAGGTTTTTGAGCAGGTTAGAGTGATGTGATCCTGTCCGTGTTTCAGGAAGATCACTGTTAGCGGTGTGAATAATGGCCTTAAGAGAGGAGGAGGTTATAGGCAGGACAGCTAGTTAGGAGTCATTGCAAGAGTTGCACCAAGAGCAATGGCAATACAAGTGTGAAGGTAAAGGAGAGCTGAGAGGCATTTCTGGGGTACACTTATTAGGAATTGGAGGAAGATGAAAGAGTCAAAGATAAGAAACATTAAGGCTTTATTCGGCATAATCGGGTAGACAGTGATACTGTTAACATAGATTAGGGAACATAAAGTAGATTTGGTGGGAAAGATAGATTTTCTGTTGTTATTTTTTTAAATTATTCTTATTTTTCCTTCCCAGGAATGATGGGAAGGTTGGATATGTGGATGTGTGTGTATATGTATGTACATAACAGGCTCGAGCCTGTTTCTGCTTATGCTTCTCTTAGGTTTAATTCTTTGTTCTTGATCAGACTGTGATTTGAGGGTTGCACATCTTTGAGCTAGGGTTTCCCTGACATCTGGCTTTATATTATAAGAAGTTCCCAGATCACACAATCTCAGAATTGGAATTGAACTTAAAAGGACAACTGGTCTAATCCTTCTGCTCTTGCCCAACTTCTCAAATAGATGGTTTTTGCCTCTTTTTGAACAATTACTGCAAGGATGCTTTCTGCTTCAACCATTCCGTTTTGAGGCTCTAACTCCAGAAGTTATTCCTTATACACAGTAAGCTCTGCCCTGTGATAACTTCCCTCTGGCACTTTGGCCCTCTGGAGCCGTATACTGAACAAATTTTGTCTTTTTCCCATATAAATGTCTCTACTTTTTGAGACCAACATTTTCCTCCTTCACCCTACCCCACCTCACTGTATTTTCTTCTCTTAAGAACCCTTGACTGTCTAATGTGTTCCTTCTAGAATGTGATTTCTAGTCTTTTTAGTACTGGCCCTTTACTCTGCTTGTTTTCTAGTTTGTGGATTTTTCTTGAAATGTAATGCAAAAAATTGAATGCAGTAAATTGTTTAAAGTGTTTTTCTTTTTTGATGGCTCTAAGTCAGAAAAAGCAAAATGTTTGAAGTTTATGGAGTAGGTATCTGTACAATATATTAATATATTTACGTATAAAAGGGAATGATACAAGAATCCCAAACTATTTTTGTTTTTAGAATCAAGATTTATTCAATTATTCTAACTCATAATCTCTGATCTAATGTAGTTTTTAAAATCTGTAATGTATGATTACACAAATATATACATTTGTCAAAAGTCATCAATATGTACACATTACAATGTGTGAGTTACAATGTATGTGAATTATACCCAATAAAATTGATTTAAAAAACAAACTAAACATGTATAAAGTTCTTCTCATTCAAGACAAGTACGTTTCCCTCCTAGTGGGATAGACACATGAAAGGAAGGTTAGGGGTTTGTGGCCATGTAACAGTTACATATCCGATTAGGTTACGTAAGCAGCTCCTAACCCCTAATCTAAGGAGGTTCGTACAGGAAGACTTTGGCCATAGCCATAGCTCTATACAAATGTCCTTTTTATAATAATCTGTAAGGACATGAGACGGAATGCTATTAGGCAAAAGCTCAAAGGAGAACCTCTAATTACTATCCCCAGGGTGACTGAGTTCTCGTGACCACATGGTCAAGGATTCACAGAAGCTCCATTTAGGCACCAAATGACTTGGGAACATAACCAGAGTGACCACACATCCTCTCGTTATCATCACATGGTCATGGTAGTATCTGGGCCAATTAACCGTGTGTTTCTGGAGCACTTTCTATGCGCATAGTACTGTGCTAAGCTCTGTGAAGAACAGAGAATCGTATAAAAAGAACCTATAGGATGGTCGCGGTAGCTGCACAGCATCGTGGATGTGTTTAATGTACTGAACTGTATATTTAAAACTGTTAAAAGTTCAAGTTTTATGTTGTGCGTATTTTTACCACAATCAAAAAGAACCTTCAAGGCCCTTGGGAGATCCAGGTGTGGTCCAGTAGATGTGAATAAATTCCTATCTACTAAGCACCCTGCGTCGTCTTTCCTCTGCCGTTATTGCTCAAGTGCCCTCTTCTCTTCCTGTGACTGTGAAGCCAGCCTTATTTCTAGTCAAGGGGATGTAAAGAACTGTGGGCCAGTCGCTTAATAGCATGGCACCCTTGGTGCTGGTCCAGTTTTGTCTCTCCCTTTTGCCTTATTCCCTATGGCTTTTATAATCTGTTTTTACTCTGGATGCATAAAAACTGGGTTGTGATGGATTAGATCAGATTCCTCCATTTATTACCTATGTGACCTTCGGGGTATTGTGTGACAGCAATGAGCTTTGTAAAATTAATCAGAAGACTCAATGAGATGAAGTGTCTATTACTTCCCACCCCCTTCTCTTCTACTGACCCCAACTGCATTTCTGCTTTTGTCCCTCCCTCATTTGATTCCCTCTGTGGCTCCTTGCTTAGAATTCTGCTTTTGCCACCATCATTATGTTTAAACATTTTAGTACGTAGTTCCTGACTCCCTCTTTTATTGCTGGATCTCTTGCTGTCAACATTTTACTTACCTACTCTGTTTACCGCCTACTCTAGGCCAATATAATCCTTACTGTGCCTGTATGTCATAGTGTTTGTAAGCTTGTTTCTGGGCTTTTCTGTGTATGTAAGTGCATGTGATTAAGGAGTATAGATTACTTACCTTTGGAGTTCAGAACCAGGATAGCTCAGTGTTATCTGGGATGGTCAAGCTGTAAGACTAGAGCTGCTATTGAAAGTAGCCTGGAAGTTAGAGAGTCAGAAATAAAGGAAAATACCTAGAGTTCTGATGTTAGCTTCTTCAAAGAAACCTGTAGCTTTCCAAGCACATTAATAAAACTACACAGCCACTAGCAAGACTCTCCGTGGGAGAGCATGTTTTATGGCTCCAGAAGGATTTGGGGGTGGGTTTGTTGAATGCATTATTGTTGCTTGATGCAGAGAATGCTGGGCCTACAAGTGTCCACCACAAGCTTTCAAGGGAAAAACTTCTTCATTGGTTTTGACTTCAGATGCCCAAACTGCATTCTCCTTGACAAGTATTAACTTAGTAAGTCAAATTTTCTTCAAAATCTTAGGTGCTCCTATAACTGCTCATTAAGATTCACTTATTTTTTTCACGCAGGTAAGGGGACCTAATTCAGTGTTTCTTAAAATGAAATTCATAGACATATTCTTAGAGTCTTTGAAAATTCTTTTTCTTTAAAAAGGAAAGTTTTTATAGTACTCTAGTTTGAGAAACACTACAGTGTCCCTCATAAATGGTTTAGCTCATTGTTAAAGGGATGCTGAGAACATATATGAGGTGCCAAAGTATAAAATGTCAGGAAGGGAGTTTGAAGTTTGTCAAATGTTGGAGGCCCAGGGAGGTGAAAGCAAACATAAGCACATCGGAAGCAAAAAGGGGAGGTTGGTGGATAGAGGTGAGAAGGCTCCTGAGCCACCATTGCTGTCAGCTTGGTTTCCTATACTGGGGTAAGTTTGTGTATGTGTGGTTTGGCCCAGCATAAAGAGCCAAAGACATAGCGGACAAGTGGTGACCAGATTCAGCTCTGAATGGATTCTAGTTTGGCAATCTCTGGGGAGTGATTAACAACTTTGACACCAGTTTGCTGCCTAACAGTAATTGCTGTGTCATTGAGTCCTTCTTACTCAAGAAGCAGAATTTGAAGATATGGGCAAAGTTTGGGATTCAAACCAAGCAAAATAGGGAAGGAGCAGGCAGATCTGTACAATGAGGGACAACTTTTGATCCCAGGGTAGAGGCTGGTCTTCCCTCTGCCTTGTCTCCAGGCCCGTGTTTAAGCAAGCGCCCTGATGTCAGTGAATGAATCCTTACAGGTGTGGGCTACTCCCCATGGTGAGACAGGCCTCATCAGGTTCTGGGATTGCAGTGATGGGGAGCATTGCAGTTCAAATAACCACTGAGCTCAGGCTTCATTTGGCCCTGTGATCCTTTCTCCAATTATTCTAAAGGATCTTTATGAAAAAATAATAAAGTAAAATTTTTAAATTTCACTTAAAAAAACTCATAGAGCTGCAATATGCAACCTTTTTAGGAAGGAGCATTAAAAAATATTTCCCTGAGGCCTCGAGATTACACTTGGGGTACAGAAATGGCAATAATTATGGCAGATTCCACCATCTTGACGGAACAGTTTTGGGGCTGAGAGAAAGACAGTTGGCTATTTTCCCTCTACGCCTCAACTCGTCAAGATACGGAGGTTGATGATCGAGTTTTACATCTGTGATTTATCTGGTAGCATAGACTTGATGCAAGAACGGAAAGTGTTGGGGATGTCCCAAATAGAAACAAGGATAGGGTATCAGAAATCCTGACAAGTGGCACTTATGCTTCTGTGGGTTGGGAAAGGAGAGCTAACATTAAAGAAGTTTTATTGTCTGAGGAAAATAAAAACTGAATGCATGAATGCTAGGAGAGATCTAATGTTTTAGTGCCCTAGAATTTTCAAGCATTATAAGGAAAAAGTTTAATATTTTTTTGATAGCAAAGAATGATGAGAGTTAAGCTTTCTTTGGAAGATCAGCATGACTTTTTCTATTTTTCCCCTCATATTCTACAGACACTATCTCATTTTATCCTCACTTCAACTCTGTGAGGTATGAGTATCATTATCCTCACTTGGCAGACGAGAGTACTGACATATAGAGAGCTTGAGTAGTTTATCCAAGGGCACACAGTGCTCGTGCTAGGATCTGAACACAGGACATCCAACCAAAGGTTGTGCCCTTAATCCTATCATATATATATACTCGTGGTTTGTTTTTTTCTTTGCTTAGGAAGATTCACCCTGAGCTAACTTCTGTTGCCAACCTTCCTCTTTTTGCTTGAGGAAGATTCGCCCTGAGCTAACATCTGTGCCAGTCTTCCTCTGTTTTGTATGTGGGTCACCACCACAGTATGGCTGCCAAAGAGTGGTGTAGGTCTGCACCCAGGAACCAAACCAGGGCTGCCAAAGCGGAGCATGCCGAACAACCATGAGGCCATGAGGCTGGCCCTGCTAGTGGCTTTTAAAGTGTGAGAATCATGGACTTGTAGTATCAGCACCACCTGGGAACTCATTAGAAATGCAAATTCTCAGGCCTCACCCCAAGCCCACTGAATCAGAAACTCTGGATGAAGTTCTCCAGGTGATTCTGGTGCACACTCCAGTGTGGAAACCACTGTTGTATTGGTCTCTGACGACGTTAGAAGAAGACTTATAGAGGACTTTTTTAGGGATTGTGTTAGAGATGTCAAGATGGTGGAGAATATAGCAATGAAGGGATACCATGAAAGGTCTAACGGTGAAGAGGTACATACCTGGCGTCTGAGAAGGGAAGGAATGTCAATAATGTGATAGGAAGCAACTGTGAGGAAACAATTAGCTGTGTTGTTTAGGTGTCCTGTTCTCGGATGAAATGATGATTGGAATTAGAAGAGTGTTGGTCACATACGCTTCACTATAAGTGACTAGGTCAGTTATATAAGGACAATCAAATACTTCAGGGTTCAAATTGAATTATTTCACAGTCATTGAAGAAGTTGGCATTTAGCTAGGATCAAAGAGGGATTCTCTTCTTTTTTTCTGTGAATTAAAAAGACTAGTCTGTATATTGATGTGATGGTGGTTACGTGGGTTTATGCATTTATCAGAAATCATCATACTATACCCTTAAAATGGGTGCATATTATTATTTGTAAATTCTGTCTAAATAAAGTTGATTTAAAAATGGGAATGTGGGGGCTGGCCCCGTGGCCGAGCGGTTAAGTGCGCGCGCTCCGCTGCAGGCGGCCCAGTGTTTCGTTGGTTCGAATCCTGGGCACGGACATGACACTGCTCATCAAACCACGCTGAGGCAGCATCCCACATGCCACAACTAGAAGGACCCACAACAAAGAATATACAACTATGTACCGGGGTGCTTTGGGGAGAAAAAGGAAAAAATAAAATCTTAAAAAAAAAAAAAAAAATGGGAATGTGTACCTGTGGCCAGTAATGAGTTTCTGTCACTGAGGTGTTTGAGCAGAGGTTCAGTAAGCGCTTGTCATAATGTCGTAGTGGGGCTTCCCACATCTAAGGGAGAAATCGCACTCAGCAACCTAAACATTCCTTCTACCCAGAGGTTCCATGAGTCACAATTTCTGTTGTGTCAGCGCAGGTGTTGCCATTTTGTGTAGAATGCTTGGTTAATATATTTGATCTGAAACATTTTAACTTGTCATGATTTTAAAATGTATTAAAGTGTCCACGTGTGAAACACAGGACAGTGAATTCATTCACCGCTCCCTACTGCATATCACAAGTAGAAAGATTTCATGGCAGATCAAACCATATTGTATTCTTATTCCTAAAACAGTAATTTGTATTTATCGTGGCATCAAGGGTGTTTTACTCCTAAGGCAAATTTGCCTGTTTTAAACTGAATCTTCAAAGAAGATAAGTTAGGGAGGATTTTTGCTTTGATCCTGTTTTTGTTTTTTTCCATCAAACCCAACATGACATGTAAATACTTATTTGGACTTTTTTTCTTTCTCGAAAGCAGATTTATTTGGAGAACAATATGCTTGTATGTTTGAATGAAGTTTAGAGTAAGATGCTTTTTCCTATAAAGGTGCCACTCTTTTATTACTGAATAATTAAGTCACCTTTTTTTATACAAGTGAATTTGTACTTTCGACATGGTTTATCAGATGCTATTAATGAACTGCTATTAAACTACAAGGCTGCAGTACACAGGGCCCTGATTACAGGAATTAAAATAGTGTGTATTGGCTGACTGCTGTTCCGCAGCAGGAACGCTCACTCATAATTCCTTTGCATCTAGTCCCAGCAGGAGAAGATTGACAGCATTGAAGACCATGTCAACACTGCTGCTGTGAATGTTGAAGTGGGAACCAAAAACTTGGGGAAGGTAAGATTCTTCTCCTGCTGACAAATCAATGGTACTCTGGCTCCTAGGAATCTCTAGTATTAACCCAATTGATCTGCTCTCTTTAATGTTGAGGGAACCAGCAATTAAGGAAATAAGGAAGAAATGACACATAGGTAGTGTAAGAAATCAATGGCTGTTGTAATATTCTTCTCTAGGATTCATTCTGTCAGAAGAGATTTTTTCAGAGAGAGAGAATAAACCAAATCCCCACTATAAGGCATTTGGTGTTACAAGGGAGTGTTTGCAGAGGTTCAGGGAGAGGAATAGAGAGGGTTGCCAGAAGCCAGTAGGGGCAAAAGTGTAAGGACGTGACAGCATGCATGGAGTGGGACCATCTATTTTCCATAGAGTGTTGCTTTTAACCCCAGGTACATAGCACAGAATAATCTCTGTGCAACACAAAAGCTTTGGGGGTATCTGTGGCTGCTGAAACTGTATAAATAAGCCAGCCCGATAGATAGTGGATTGATCGTTTTGTGAGTAAAATCAATTTGCAGCAGTCCACTCTTTGTAGCTCATTTCTCTAAGTTCTGAGATCTGGAGCAATTGTAGTACCTGTGGAATCCTGCCCCACCTCTGCCCAGTACAATCTCTAAGTTTAATTATGTACCAAGAGTTAAAGAGGCATTGCCAGGAGTAATGAGAGGAAAGTGCACATCACCACAGGCAGATATTCTCAACTCAATTTCTAAATTGAATTTTTTTTTTTTTTTACAGGCTGCAAAATACAAGCTGGCAGCTCTGCCTGTGGCAGGTGCACTCATCGGAGGAGCGGTAGGGGGTCCGATTGGCCTCCTTGCAGGCTTCAAAGTGGCAGGAATTGCAGCTGCACTTGGTGGTGGGGTGTTGGGCTTCACAGGTGGAAAATTGATACAAAGAAAAAAACAGAAAATGATGGAGAAGCTCGCTTCCAGCTGTCCAGATCTTCCCAGCCAAAGTGACAAAAAATGCAGTTAAAAACCAAACTTTAGTATTATTGGTGCCAACATGTCTATCCTAATGAGGACCTTTGCTGCTGTTGGACACTCAGTCAGCTTTTGGAACATGATTATATCAAAATAGTGGCTGTAGATGCTCCAGTGGGACTGAACTGTGATGAGCGGGTATATTTCGTTGTTTACTGGGTTTTTAATGGAGATGTTAGAGATCAAGGAGCCTGGGCTGAGGGTGTATAATGGTTGTCAGGTAAAGTTTAAAGAGTGCCAGGGAGCAGATTTTCTACCTGGAAATATGAAAACTGAACCCATAACTTTGATAAGGTCTTGAGATGTGTGGACATGTTGGGTTACAGAAGAATAGTTTCTTCCATAACCTTGACTTGGAAACCCTAGGGCTAAGCATATTGCAAATATGCTTATTTGTCTCCTAAATATGGGAGATTATTTAGGCCTGTTAGCAAGGAAAGAATGGGAGTTCAGGAGCCTATCTTGTCAAATAGGGAGATCAGGATCCAGCGAGATCCTGGTGAGCTACATAACACAGTCCATTTGGTGAACCCTATTATAGTTTGGTCCAACTGTACTTCTGGTGAAGGAAACTAATAATGTAAGAAAATGGAAAGAGAGGCCCAGCTTCTCTTTCAGATATCTTAATTTGTGATACTGGCTTCTTCTCTGAACTCTTCCTTCTGCCTCTCTTTAAATAAAGAACACTGAATCTCAAATGGTAGGAGACTTATTAGCCCAGTCACTAAGCTTGCTCTGTCAACCTGTCTCTTAAGACCTCAAAGATCCAGTGCCCTGTGTCTTCCCTCCCTTGTAATTTTGAAAAGGTCTTAGACTTGTAGGGTGAATTTTACCCATGTGTAATGAGGACTTTTCTCATAATCTCCTTTTTTGTACTGTCTCCCATCTCTGTTCACCCTTTCCTGTAACCCCTAGGTGGAAAAAAAAAAAGAAAGAAATCTCCAAATATTTCCAACATTGTTAGAGTCTGAGCTAAAAAATAAGCAGGGGCAGAAAACAGCAGATCATTTCTTGGGGCCTCTTTCAATTTCAAGGGGCTAATGTGCCTGCCACACAAGGAGTCTCTGACCCTAAGTCCTTTCCTCTGGCCCTCGGGGGAGCTGAGCACCAGCTTTCTACCTCACTTCTGTTACTACCATCCTTTCCCCCAGGCTTTGCCATCTTCTGTGCTTTGCCTCACTTTTCACAGCTGTTACTTCTCTCCAAGAATGGTGTTCGTGCTTGCCTTTCCTCACATTCAAGATGATGATGCAAAGCTGGTGCCAAGACTCAGTCCTGATGAAGGATTTGTGGTGCTAATCCCAACACTTGACATTGACAGCAAGCATGGCCCAGCCCAGCCCAGTGTCTATCTCAAATAGCAAAAAGATTTTAAATTTGGAAAAAAAAGAATTTAAGATTACAGGCAACCTCATCCTCTACCCCCAACTCATTTGAAATAGGAGGGAACCACCTTTTGCCTTACTCTTTAACTCTTCTCTGAGGACAGAGGAATGGGCACCTCCACCACACAGGGTGTGAGCTGTCTCTGCTCAGGAGCCAAACAGATCCATCAGGCAGTGGAATGGTTCATCACTTCTCTCTTGCTGAATTTACTCTTAATAACTTTTATTGATTGCTACCTTTTACTTCTGTATCTAATCTAAGGAGACCTTTCTCTTTCATACCTTCTGACTCTCACCAATGAATTCCAAAGAAAGAAAGCACCATTTGTTATTGTCTTTAAATAGCTGGAATATATCAAGTATTGCTGTCTGCTGACTTGAATCTTTAATATAATACCAAGAAGGAAGTACGTTGAATGTGTCAGATTCTGATCCAGTATTTGATATTGGATACCTATAAGGTTGGGATAATAGTTTTAAACTCTGCCTTTTTTCTATTTTCTGATCCTTGCTGTCTCTTTAACACAGGGTGTTCAAACCCGAATGGGGATTTGAATCACCTAGGGTGCATTTAAAACAAGATTCCTAAACTTCAGTCCCATGGGAAATTCTAATAATGGCCAATCTGGCCTGGTCAGCTAAAATTATAAATTTATGATACAGTTACATCAAGATTCAGCCGTATCATCAAATTCTGTAATTTCTAGTACTCTGCCCTTCAGCATGGCCCAGTATTCATCACTGTATGTTACTCCCCCTCTGCCAACCCAGAATTGGCTCTGCCTTTTAGCCCACCATCTTAACAGCACCTGGGACTCAGACTGTCAGGCTGGTTCTACATCAGGACCTTAAGGAGAGAGGAGGCCTGTAACTGAAGCTCACATTTGTTTTGGGATCTCTCATTTTTACTGAGTTGGTGTGGCACACCACTGTATGTGATGGTATAGGCCTTTGATTTTTACTCCTCATCAGGAATGGAATATTACTCTAGTGGTCTCCATGCTTAGGCAAGTTACAGTCCTTTTAAAAAGTTTTATAATTTAAAATTATTTAGAAATTGTATCTAATTTTCCCATAATAGAACCGAACAGCCAACTTTTTGTAGAAATTTCTAGAAGTGTTTAATCAAGTATAAATGATACACCTATAAACTATAAAGCGTTTAGAAGTATAAATTAGTCAATATGACACAGAAACCCGTCAGATTTCAGATTAAATTCATCTTCTCTGTGATTGATGTCTTATAGCAACAAGTTAGAAGGTGAGGAACACTTTAAGTTCTTAAAATTCATAGAGGCTCACTTGGATAAAGGCAGCACTCCTAAAGACTTTTTTGATACAGTAATCTGAGAATTTCTCCATAGAGCAGAGACTTTGAAACTTTTGGTTGTAACCCACAGTAAAAAATGCATTTATATTAAAACTCAGCATATGCATAATGGAACAATGCTTACCATTATGCGCAGTGCACTCTGATGTTTTTTATTGTTTTCAGTTTATAAAATATGCTGGTTGCAACCTACTAGGTTGACTTCATGATCTACCAATGGGGTGCACAGCTTAGTGTGAAAAAAAAGAGCCTTATAGAGGAACTGATGTTTATTGACTGTCTTCTGTTTGTCAGGCACTTTACTAGGAATTTTACAAGTAAGGAAACTGAGTCTTAGAGAAGTTAAATAATTTGTAGAAGGTTATTCAACTATGACAGGATGAGGCCAGGACGTTGACTAAGTCTGTTGAACTACAAAAACTTCTATTGCTCTCATACTGTGCTGCTTCTGTATATAAAAGTGAGGGAGGCCATTAATTCTGCTTCACCCAAACATCCATATATTCTGTAAGGCAGGCTTGCTTTGAAATGACATGTGCCATTCATTTGTACTTTTTTTAATCTTCTCTTTTCTCACCAAGTGTCCAGTGGCCTCAAAGTTTTTCATGATGGCTGACACAGAAGTACATAGTGCTGAATTTGGTCCTTAGACTATAAAATTAGAAGTATTTCCATCCCACTCACACCTCCTACAAATTTCCTTATATTTATGGGTTATGGCCATCACTTAAACAGTACTTTTATATTTAATTAAAAAATAAACACTCAAGTAATTTTTTAAAACAAATCTATCCTTACTCACAGAATCAAATTATTATCCTTTAAAATGGGACCCTTGGGAAGCCATGCACTTACTTGCAGTGACGCTAGTATTACTTAGAACTTTTTTGAAACTTTTCGTTTGGAATTACCTCTGAAGACATTTTGCAAGCCACATAAAAAAGCCATCTCAGTGTTTATTAGTTACAGACTATACTCCCTCTCCTTAGGACCTCTCCTCTCTTCCTTCCTCAGTTTTGCTTTTCTTCTGCTGGGTTAGCTCTCCTACCCACTTGTGCTGGAGCCAGTAACCTAAGGATGCCCAGAAAGGGGGTATGCTGGCCAGAATTCCTGGACCAAGAACTTTTAGGTTGTACCGAAGCTGAGTGCTGTACAGGGAGAGTCCTCTGAATCCACAGCCTTCCTCTGTGGGCTGTCTGCCTGCCCGTAAGAGCCGTAAGTAGTGTGCGCAGGAGTAAGGCCTGAATCCTGCTGATAGCAATCGCGAGAAGTTGAGTAAACCTGAAACAGAAGTATTTAGTGTACAACATTTTTCTCCAGTAAAGGTCCAGAACCAAACCAAGCTGTGCTTTGTGTTAACTTTAAAACTGGAAGGTCTTTCTCAGGGTCCCCTTTGCCCTTCGTTGCTGCCACGTGAAATCTGTGGGAGGAAGGATGAAGAAGAGCCTGAGAAAAAGGTTCTCCTGTGAAACGGGACATTTTCTCCTGTTGTGATAAAGTATACGCTGGCTGTGGCTCTCAGGTGCCTATGTTAGACAATGTGCTTAAGTAGTCAGGGGTCTAATAAAAGGTCAGGGGGCTTCCCCACTAGCCTGAGTTAATGTGGACAGTCAGGTTATGTTGTGTCTTTATTACACATTTTGTTTGTAACACTTGGTTCTCAGTATTTATGTTCATTAATTTGACACCATTTTACAGAGAAACTTCTTGGATATTATAAACAATCAGTGGTAAACTTAGATCCACATATTATCCACATCACTGCCCTCAGAGAAATTGTTTATTATGGGAAACAAGAACTCCGTCTATGCAATATTAACAAGAGAAATAAATTGAAATAAAAAGTAAAACATGTCAAAGGCAAATGATTTGCCCAAGATTGCACAAAAGCTAGAATTATATCCATAGTCTACGAAAAAAGTCCTCAAAGTAATTTAACTGAGTTTTTGTTATGCCGTATCAAGTGGCCTACTGAGGCTTGTGGTCTTTCAGACCAGCTGTAACATTCCAAACCAGGCAATCGCCATAGTGGGAAGAGCTGGATGGGGAACCCAGAGATCAGAGTTCTAGTTTTGGCCTTGTCTCCTGTAGTGAGCTTTTTCTCCGGGGTGGCTGCCTTCTTCCATTCCAGCCAGGGATTTCCCAATCGTAAACCTTAGTGGTCACCAACCTGACGTTCTTCATTCTTTCTCTCTAGCCTCTCGCTAGGTCCTGTCAATTCTGCGTTGTCAGTTGCACCCGTTTCTAAATATAATCATGGCCATCGTGCTAGTGAAAGGTTAATTACCTCACACCCCTACCTCATCTTCCCCAGCTTCAGGCTGCTCCTCACATCACTGCCACAAGAATGAGAACCAGGTCCATCTTTCATTTTTCTGCTTACGTGTTTTCAGTGGCTCCCATTGATACCTGATAAAATTCAAATCCCTAAGGCTGGCATTCACAGCCTTCCATATTCTGGCCCCAGCGTTGTTTCTTCAGACACTACCACCATCTGACAATGCCGCTGAAAGTCAGACACGCCACAAGAATGATTTTCAGGCTTTTCTATGGCGAAGGTACAAACTAGTAATAACTATGTTTACATTGTTCCAGTCTAAAATTTCTGTAGTACTACATTTTACAAAACTACTTAACTGAAATTTCTTTAAGCTCTTGAACAAGCCTAAAAGTTGTTTCCTAAGGAAAAATAAATCTTTTGCCCCCTCAGAAGAAATTATGTTCGACTTCTTAGCCTCCAAAATAATATCAGTCTTGTCACCAGTACGTCTGATAGCCAAAGCATGAGAATTTTTCTTAAGCAGCATTGATGCCCCAGCTTTGTATGGACCATTGTCCAGCTCCTGTGAGAAACTTGATTAATAAATATTTGAGAAAAACACTCAAGAGTACATGTTATCCATATATTTCTCAAATACTTGAGATTTTCTTATATTAAGGTTCATCACTGAAAAGATGTTTTCCTGGGTTTCATTAATTTAATCCCCTAAAGATGTTTTCCGTTTTATTGTTAAACCCTTGGTGTTAGCAAGGGTCAGCACAAGAAAAGGCCCAACAGTGAGAATTTCTACAAATTCTGTAAAGCTCACTGAATTTGTTTATTGATTATGTTGCTGAGTGGTGCTTGTATAAGGAAACATGCAATAAATTCACTCATTCAACAAACATTGAATGAACGCCTGTTGTGTGTTGAGTGCCGGGGCCAGAGAAAAATGTTAGACCTATAGAATCTCCTCTTGTAAACCATTCAGACTGACGGATTCAGATATCTAAAGCAAGTAAAACATGGTAAGTACCCTGCAAGAGGAATGAACAGAGTAATCTGAGGGCACAGGGACTGGAGCGACCAGCTTTGCCTGGAGAAGAAGGGGGAGGCTTTGTGGAAGGTGTGGGATTGGAGCAGCACCCTGGAAAGAATATGCCTGACTCAGGACGGTTGTGGGCCTTCGAGTGGTAGAGGAATTGCATGTACAAAGGGCTCAAAGCATGAAAGAGCAGAGTGCTTAGAGAAAGCCGAAGAATTAAATGCTGTGAGTGACTAGGCTGGTTAGATGGAAATATAGGCTACAGTGATTATATAACTTTTTAATTTAATGATTCTTTGTTTAAAGGAATTAGTGTATTGGTTTGTATCAGATAAGACTGTTATAACCCTCTGAGTTCGTTTTGCCTTCGTTGCCAAGGAAGTTAGTAATAAACCTCACATTTGCCTGGGCTCTTGGTGTATTTGGCATATTTGCTTTCCTTTCCCACGTGTAGGAAATGATTTGTGCTTTCTTGCCTCTCTGCTGTGAGATCCCCTGCTTAATACTGAATGCCTGCTTTCTTCCTGTCCTGCTATTCACTCCGTAAATATTTACTGAAACCCACTGAGAAAATAGTCATAAAATTTACCTTTTAACGTCCAAGACCTTCAGTCCAGTTTTCCATCTCTATGTGAATATTTCTTGGTCACTGCAATTCAGTGGCTCCCATTTTGACTTGTGGCTAATTCTGCAATGTTTTACAATTTCATAAGTATAAAATTCTTTCATTCACGATGGTGTGATCTCCTCAACTAGACTGTGAGCTTCTTTCAAGGCAGGGACCGTATCACCTGCTTCTTGGGGTATTTCCTGGCATGACACAGTGATGAGAAGGGGAAAAGAAATGACACCCCTGTTTAGTGACTCCCAGATGATGAGTGATGAGCTCATAGCATGTGTGTTGGGCCATCTTTCAGGGATATGTATTGAAATGTGAAAAAGCTTTCTAAGACATATCAAACCTTTGCTTGGTACTCATTTTTGTATATTAACATAGGAATGAATAACACAACAGAAGAAATCTGGAAAACATCTCTAGGACTTGGAAGTCATGAAATGAAAATTTCAGAATTTGGAGGTAAAGATACTTCTATCCCTTTTTTGAATTAAAAGTCATGACTTGGAAGAGAGAGGATATAGGACCTGAATTACTGAAGAAATGGTGTGGAAAAATTGGGTTGAGCTGTCTTAATGATAGGATTAGTGGGGTCAGAATAGTAGGGACCCAAGAAGGATTTAGAATCGGTTGACCTAGTATTGAAACAGAGTAGCAGCAGAAATGGAATTGCTCTGCCAGGCTAGCAGAGCTTGGAATTAGCAAAGGCGGCCCTGAAGTTAGGAAGTGGGCATCTGGTAGGATCTGAACCAAGGTCTCTAATACTCAGGTTCACATACTGATTCCACCAAAAGCCTCTCAATGAGTTGATAGGAATGAAAAGGAATAAAATGCTTGGCACTTAATAATTCTCCATAGACTTTTGTTCCCTTTCTTTCCTCTCTGGGTTTTGTTTATGAATAACAGGTTGCTGCTCTTATCTGGATTAGGGTGTGGGTCAACAACTCAGGACTTCCTCAGCCCTTGCCTCCCAGCTTACCCACCTCCCCGGTGACACCTTGCCCATCTCACAGGGTGGTCACGAAGATTAGAAGAATTAATGTATGTTAAGTGCCTAGAATGGAGCCTGGCTCATAGTAACTGTAGAAATGTTAGTTGCTACTATTATTGTTGTAATTTACTATTATTATTTTCTCTCAAAGTTTAAAGGAAAGGCATATTAATGGAAAAGTATCACGTACCCACCAGAATAGTGTTAGGAAAACACCTAAAATGAGTGGAGACTTGATAAAAATAGCAGGAATTCTTAAAATGACTTTTTAAAGAGGCTTAATCGTTAAGAAGGTGGTATAATGATGACAGAAGCCTGGTAGAAGGTAAATCTATCTTTTTCATCTCTATTACGAATGGTATCAAAACATGAAAACGTGTGAGATCTGGTTAGGAGGCGGGCGATCAGACAGCCCAGGCTGTTTGGGACAGTCTTGATTTACATCTCGTCCTGGTGAAATTGTCACTCCCTCTCACGCTCAAATGTCCTGGTTTGGATGAAAAAAAAAAATTATATGGTCACCCTAGATATAAGGGCAATGAAAATAAGTGTGGAGTTACAAAAAAAAAAAAAAGGCATCTGTGTTTTAAAAGAATTGTTTCTAGGTTCAGATAAGAAAACATCTGAAAGTTAGTGGGAACTCGTAGATGTGATTGTGAAGCACTACCAGGAATCTCTGAGGAACCAGCAAACAGAAGAGGGGTCAGAACACTGAGCTTGGGCAAAACTCTCAAATTTAAGGGGGTGTATTTGGATTCCAGAAGCCACAGACCAAGGAACTTACCTTCTAATCCTAGGAAGTTTCTGAAATGGGCTAGGAAACAATATTTTAAGTCAGAAAGCCATGGTCATTATGAAGACATGAAGAATTAGGAATTAAGAAGAACTGGTAAGTCCAAATAGACGCGCTGTTCTCTCCCCCTCACTGTGTGCACAGCCAGGGATGCCCTGCTATTGCCCATCTTGGGCAGTGGTTAGGGCAAGAAAACAATCATAGCATCAAGCTTTCAAGATTGATCTGATTCTATCCAGGAAGTTTATGCACGGCATTAGGAGAGTGGGCATACAGCTTCCTCCATGGCACCCATCCCAATAAGTCAAACACATGAGACACAGCACAGATAGGCAACTACATGGTCATTTACCCGAGTGGTCAAATTGGGAGAGAAGCAGGGCAGCAATACCTAGCAATACTTTGCTGTACGGTAAGATACTAATAGAGAATAACGACAGCCTCTATTAATGTAATTTTCTTGGAAGGGAGGAGCCTGATGTGTTTAGGAAAGTACAGCTCTTTCTGTTCCTAGCCAAGAAGCTACTTCCTATAGGAAGGCTCCCGACACCCAAAGTTATGCACACATCTGTGTGCCCCTGTGGTTAGCTCACAGCATAGCTCCTATAACTTTCTATTATAATCGTCTTTTTACCTGTCTGTTTTGCTCTTTCACTCAACTTTGAGCTCCATGATGCTAGGAGCAGTCTCTTCTTCACTGTTGTATCCATAGCCTGGCAACAGTAGATAATAAATGTTTGCTGGCTGGTAAGTGTATGATGTTTTGTAAACCACACATGGTATTTTGTCAACTCACTATAGTCTGTCCTTCCACAAGGCTGGGTGACTAAGCCAAGGGTCAGGTCTACCGCACAAAAAATGTGCAGTGTTCGTGAGAAACTTACCAGCACCTCTGTAGGACTCTGCATTGCCCAAGAGGGCACTCAAATGTCATTCTGATAGCGTAAGATTTTACACTGTTCCAGACCAAAACTCTTAGGACCCCATAGCCAATTCAGGATATAGGAATAAAGGTGACTAGATATCAGATAATTGGGATTCACGGATGAGCCAGCAGAATGCATTCCAGTTGTGGTGATGCTTTCTTCTTTATTCATTCATTTGTTCACTTATTTATTATGTAATTTGGCTTTTTTTCCCCATCAGATTTATTGATCACCTGCAGTGCTCTAGGTTGCTGGGGATACAAAATGTGTACATGGTGATAAGGAAAAGGGACGTATGTACTTCCAACTGTGTATTAGACTCGGTACTCTCAAACTTGTAAATAAAGGGCCGTGGGACCACAGGGATGTAACTGTCCTGGGCGTTGAAGGCTGGATGGAAGGAATTTACTAGCCGAGGGAGAGGACAGCGGCCTTTTAGAGAAGCACTTGCTAAGCTGCACTCTTCCTCTTCCAGGGACCCAAAACCTATCGTCTAAGGGCGAGCCAGCCCCTCCCCAGGGTGCTCTACCAGAGGGCGCTCTGACCCTTCAGCTGAAGGCCAGGAGCGAGTTATCGGCACATGGATTCGTATAGCTTCCCATTCTGATTCAAGTACAGTTAATCTAAAAACGAACTTTAAAATTGGAAAAAACTAGTGACTCTGGTTATCTGGATTCTGAGTAAAATGTTCACAAATATGATATTATTTATGACAAAGTGAATTAGTAAAAAGTCTCAAGTATAGAAATATTTAATAAATATAGTTTTATTACTTGGAAATACATACAAAAATGCCAACACAGCTAAAAAACAGTTGCCAAGCAGAGGTCCTATTCAACCTGTTTTAATGAACACATAAAACAGTTATGATCAGCATAAAACAATGTAAATCCTGAAACAACGTATTGTCCTCAGGGGTCTTTAAATATTGGGCTTAAAAACTGATTACTGTTTTATTCTTTATACCTATTTAAATTCTTTCCCCCAAGCATAGACTAGTAACATTTCAATTTGGTTCAGGAGATGTTTTATTTAGACAAAGAGCTAAAGCTATTTATTATTTTGAAAACTGCAACACTTGTTTGTCCCTTTCCAGCCTTCTGTCACCTTACATTCTCAAAAATTCCCAGTAGTTGCTAACAGAAAGCATTTGCAACTTCCAGCAGCTTCTGGGATACGAAAGTTTGGGCCTAAGGGCCCTGAAATTATTTAAGGTGGCAAGATGTTTTTTACTTCTCATTTCTGTGATTTTATGTCATTTTATTTTTGTCCAGCCAGACTGTTTCTCCTTGTCAGAGGAAAAATGGAGTTATTCTGCTTCTCCTGTTAATCCATTACACTCCTTTATCCATTCTTCTTTTTGCCCTCAGGTTTTTTTTTTTTTTAATGCCTTCTTGGCAACCTTAGCATTTTCTGCAAATTTAAACTCATTTTGAGCTTTAACATTTCGAGCACTTTGATATTTCTGTCCTCTTTTTGGCCTTTATTATGCCAGTTTTTCCTTCTTTTGTACATGATCTTTGACAACTTCAGCAGGGCTCTCTATTAGATGCTTTAGATGCCTGGTCTTTATCTTCCTCTCCAAGTTCATTTAACCTATAAAAATCTGTTCAGAATTTCATCTAAAGAAAGCTTTCCTCCTTTTATGGTCCCCCTCACTACTGGAACAATTTTGGAGAAACTGGCAAAGGCAGCAGGCTCACAAGCAGAAGGGCCTGCTTCTAGCTTTGGTTTTGTGACTCAGCTGTGCTCTTCAGTTTAGTCGTGCACCCTTTCTCTTCACAGCTGAGCCTGAGGCCCAGAGTAGACTGGATAAAACGAGCAGACTTCTGCCTGTACTCTTCTCTGATTCGTGGTTCAGAGGGAAGAAGTCTAAATTGCAAGTTCTAGATTCCTGAAAGTTCTCTCTATATATCCAGCTGGTGACAAATCCCTATGGCATCGATGTCTTTGCCATCTCTTGTATCTACTCCATCTCTGCTGTCACTGTCTTAGTTCTGGCCATTCTCTCTCCTCTGCTGGACTCATTTTATCATACTTAGACCTGCTGCCACAGTATTCTTTCTCAAAATTAAATATGAACATACTTTCTTGCTTTAAATCTGTTGCTAGATCTCTGCTGCCTGTGAGAGATAGTGCATACCCCTTAGTTTGTGAGATCCCTGCGTAATCAGCTCCTGTTTCTTTCTCCAACTTCCTGCCTTGTTCTCCTAGCCGCAGGCCTCCCTTTCTCCCCCATACACTATCCCTATGGCAAGAACTTATTTTCTTTAACCCATTTTGCTGTTTTACATGTGAGCTTGTTAATGACTTTTTATAAAATTGGGCACCAAGCCCTGATGAGTGCTGAGTCCTTCAGGGAGTACAAAAATTACCTTAGGTCACTTTGCATCTCATTCATTTAACAAACATTAGATGATGACTACTAAGAGTCCAGAAATGCTAGACACTGGAGATATAGACATAAAATTCAGTATCCTTGCCTTCACTGGCTTCCACAATCTAGAGCAGTCAATGACAGGGCAGGGCTACAGCCAAAGTCCCAAAATGCATGAGTGCTAAATAATGCAGCCTCAAATCCTCTCCCCTTTTTAACAGCCACTCAATTATCTTAGATCACATTGATCATGTGTTTCTTAAGGCCTTTTTCGTAATAACCACTCTCAAGCCAGCTCTGCAACCAAATACTTGAGTGTTATCTTTTGTTTATTATTTTTTAAAGCCAATTACAGGGTTACAGATTTATTCCAGTTCATTGCATGTGCTGCGTTTGGTTTTGTGTGCTAGCTTGTTGAATGTCTGTGAATTTTCATTCTGACTCCCTCAGGTTTGCTCCATCCTCTGACCTGAAGACTGCAACTCTGACTTCAGAGTTATTAAAAGCATGAAGAGAAGGAACTAAGGCCCAGCCTTTAGGAAGCTCTGTCCTACTTTTCTAGTTCATCTGGTAAAATATATTAAACATGCCCCTTATCACCTTATTAACAACATTTATTATTGTGAATGAAATGATGGATAAGTCATGCATAACTAAGAAATCTAGGGTGCTTTTTAAAAATAACAATCATTAAATATTATAAATATTCACTTTATTTTAAAAGAATTAGAAGATGTTACATATATTACATACTACATATAATGGCACAGGTCAGCCTTTTAAGCTTAAAAATAATCTTTCCCCAAACTGGGATTGACTTAGACTCCAAGTATAAAATGACTCTTGGCCGATAGCACCAACCCAGGCCCAGAGGAAAGCCAGTTTCGAACCTGTCTGTCCACTGGCGCTGGGCTTCCTGATATGACACCGAGGGGCCTCTCCCTCTGGTTTTGCTCCCCGGCGCTCCTGAGGCCTGGCACAGGGACCCATGGGACTGTGCACCGCAGGCCGGGGACATCAGGAGGTCTAGAGGTGGGAGGGTCCTCTACACTTGTACACGTGGGAAAAATTGAAAGGGTATGTGCCTTACTGTCTTCGTTTTTTATCTATACAACTATAACAAGAGTCTACAAGATAGAAGATTAGAATTACTGAAATACAATTTCTCTGCTGGTTTTTCTCTTTGGAAATTGAAGTGTCATGATAGGAAGAGCCTTGAAAGTCAGTTCAGTACTGGTAACCTGCTCCACTAGTAGCTCCCTCTCCCAGATTTAGGTATAATTCGAAGTTTTAAATGCCATCCATATGCCACTTTGTTAGACAAACACATAGAAATTTAATAACACTTTTCATTTTTTTTTCTTAAATCATAAGGACAATCCTGCCAAATGTTCTGGCTTATGGCTCTCCTCCTCTTCATAGTATGTTTAAGTTACACATTAAGAATCCAAAAAGTACCACTATGGGATTTTCATAAGAATATCCGACCAGTCAGTAAAACACAGTACACAGTGTGAAAATTTTAATTTATTCCCCTCCCAAGTATCCAGAATATATACCCCCTTAGCTTTGAGAAATGTGATAATGAAAATACCAACAGGATTGATCATACGTAAAGAAAAGAAAGACAAGCACATCCTACATGGGAAACGCCCCTAAGCCCTCCCTAACCTAGGAGTGCAGGTCAGTGGTGTGTTTCTGGCAATGTCACCTTTCAATTGATTTATAAAAACTTTACAGGACAGATTTAAAGCAAAGGTAGGCCTCTGATTTTTATTTTTTTAACCCTAGCAGATTTTTAAAAAGAGGCTATATTAAATGACAATGCATTTTGAGTCAGGGGGAGAAAAAAAATTAAAAACCCAAAACTTCTTTCAGTTTATTCAAAATAAAAATACACATAGAATTATGAAAATATAGGTTTACTATTTCCACCACGTAAGTTGATGCTGCTGTTTGAAAGGCTTGCAAATTGTTTTTCAAGTTTTTAAAGCTCATCTCGATCCCTCAATAAAGTATACCTATATTCGCTGGGCGCTAGCTTCTGGAAGGAGCTCTCAGGTGGGCTGCTTGCTACATCTTGGACTTGCTACAAAAGAAAGAATAAAACATTTTCATATCAATAGAATTTATGGAGTTAAAGTATTTCAGTAAGAGTATTAGATGAATGGTAGTTGCCCTATAATTATTTAATTAATAATCAATAAAACATAACTACTGTGTGCCAAAGACAAGAGTTCAGTTTGAAATCTTGCTTTCCCCATTTCACACGCCCTTGTTCAGATTCTCAGGGGCAGCGCTGCCACAGAGCCATTAGCTGTGGGCCTGTGGACAATTCCTGAGGTATGGTGGAAGGAAACAAAATGCCTGACTCCTGGGTGCTTTCCTAGAATATTCTGTAGAGGCAGCACGACCCTAAACTGGCCCAAACCTTTCCCCCTTACAAATGACTGCTAAGGGGATTAAAGGCACCCACTCTGTAGATGGAGCTGTTATTTAGCAATTACCTGGATGCCAGAAATTGTCAAAACTTAGTTGACATAAGGAGGAAAACAAACACTTCAATACTACAAGACAATTGCGGTAGGATTTTACTTGTGCATCAATAGTAGACAGAAATAACACAGCGGAACTGTAAGAGTGACTTCCAAGAACTCTAAAGAAGAGGCAGTGGAGTCTGTCCTCTCTCTCCACACCATGAACTCCCCAAAAGCAAATGACTGTCATTGCTTCCATCTCCCCTATAGTTAGCACAGGCACAGAGGGCGTGTGTTCAACGCCCCTCATCACGGCACACTCCCATCGCCATGGGAAGCACTGCGTCTGTGAACATCCCCTTTGACTTTGTCATGTTCCCCTCCCCCAATATACTAATTTATTTTTTGTTGAGATATATGTTTGGTTTAATTAAGCTGAAATTACATTACTATAAAACGTGTTTGGTGCCTACTATGTATTAGCATGCAAAGATGAATAAATGAAATACGAGGACTTCAGAGGCCAACGAGAAGTTGAAACAAATCAGGATAACGTGATCAGAGTAAGCTACATCTCTTCCTAATCTTATAAAATACTAAACAGATCTACTTTTCTGGGGAAAATAATCACCTTTGGGTTATTGCCAACCAACAGTTTGCCTGCTTCTGTAGTTGCTTAAATATCAAAGAAAAATCTGACCCCAGATTTCAAGGAAAAAGCATCCCATCAGATTCCTAAAGGGAACCCTTGACTCTGAACATAATTTGACTCTTAAAGAAAAATTCATTTAATTTTTATTTTTCTTTTATATGTGGAGGTTCTTTGGGAGGAACAGTGGATTGAAGTTCTGGGGCATATGAAATAAGAGGGTTTGGGTATGTATCATCTTCCCTCTCAGTAAAGTGGGAAAAGACATGATACAAATGGATAATGCGTCAAAATGCAAATTTAGGGGTGTTTAACAAAGCAGAAACAACAGAAATTACTTGTAACAGAAGTTACACGGTAGAAACAGTAAAATTCTCAGGTTAAAAAAATATATGCAAACACAAAATTTTGATATAATTGCCAAGCATTCTAAATCTCAAATGGAAAAAAGCTGCATTAAACCATAAGTTTTGAGCGTGACGGATACTGTACTGGTGAGGGCTTGAGGATGGTTCCGCAGGAATACCAAACTCAGTCTCCCAGCAACAGAGGAAGGCGTGAACAATTAATGGAATCCACTGATTTCTTCACTGATCTACCTGCTTCTAATTCCTACCTCCTCCTATTTGAAGCCAACTGTATTTAACCCTTTTATAGCCATATTCTACAGAGAACATACTCAGACCACCTTAGTTTATGGTCAAGAAACTATATTGTAACATTCTTGCAACTTTTCTGAGGGTCTAACATTTTAAAAATTAACTTTAAAAGGAACATAATTTGTATATTATCTAGAGTCTGTTCAGAATTTCTTTACAAAAACTCAAAAGCCTATGCAGGAGGTTTAGATCCTCTTCAGGACTAAGTGAAAAAGAAGAAAACAGTTCCCACTAGGTAACGTGAGTCCTACCTGTCCTGGGGCTGTGTCGGTTGGGTCGGGACCATGGTGGAACTCTCTGTGCAGTTTTCCAGAATGTAAGTCAAATACAAACTGCTTGAGTTTTCCAGGAATTCTAAAACCAAAGTCAAGTAAGAATTTAGCTTAAACTGTTAAAATGCACTTACCTCTATTTTACCAACTTCACAACATTAAAAAAATTTTTTTAAATTTTACCTATAATCCCACTATCCTACCATAACTATTACAGGCCAAGTAGAGTATATGTCAAACATTTTTAGGTAATCATAATATCTAGATACTCAGTTTTGTGTTCCAGTTCTTTCCTTTTTTTGGTGAGGAAGATGGGCCCTGAGCTAACATCTGTGCCAATCCTCCTCTATTTTGTATGTGGGACGCCACCACAGTATGGCTTGATGAGTGGTGTGTAGGTCTGCGCCTGGCATCTGAACCTGCGAACCCTGGGCCACCGAAGCAGAGCCTGCAAACTTAACCACTGCGCCACTGGGCCAGCCCCTGGTGTTCTAATTCTTGTTTCAGAGAGATTTTTCTATGCTTATCATTTTAACAGATGAATTAGAGTCTGTTAAGATGCTGTCCTAAAACTTACTTAACCATCCCTTATTGGGCATTTATTTATTTTCCTTAATATATGTAACTAAAAAACTTTTATGTTCTGCAAAATCACACTAAAAATAAGAGGGCTCAAGGGAAAAACAGTGTTAGGGGCTAACCACTTAAAACTCTGTAGCTTTGTAAGCAGAGTACTACGAAGAGCCTAGGACAGGAACACCGGCACCTTCAGCCTCCAGCAGCACCTGAGCCCTGTGGCAGCCACGTGGCGCACGGCAGCCTTAACCAGGAGCTTGTACAGTCCTCTTAGAGATGCAGGTCCTTGCCGGCATTCACTGCCAGTAGAACCCGTTTTATCAAAATCATCTAACCAGGGTGTAGTTTATTCACGTTTTTTTCTTAATTAAACACAGAGGGAAATTTCTTCATAACTCCTTCAACCACACAGGCAGCTTCACTGGCCAGCTGAACACTGTGAAAAGCAAAGCACTTCTTAAGGCCATGAAACTGGCCTTTTTTGTTGGAGGTCTTCAGACGCCACTAAGGCATCTCTTTAATGATGAAAAAGCTTTCTTTGATGGCTTCAAAACATTCTGAGGAAAATAACTATGAACCAACACAACTCACTTTGTGTTGCCATCATTCCCCTGGTGAGCAATCCTGGTGTGGGCCACTCTGCCATCCAGAGACACGCCCTGGGACGAGCAGACCATTATAAAGCCAAACAGATGTCTATACCAGCCCGCTTTCTTTGTAATTACTTCCTTGACTTATATCCGATCAAGTAAGAGCACTGGGTTAAAGAAAAAGAACTTCTGACAAAGTGTGGGCCAATTATACCTGTCAAACATCAGTCAGTTTTTGCTGTTACTTGTCTACCTGTTGGTTCTTTGAAGTCTTGCCAGCATGTTTGTCTTTTTTATTGAAATTCGTTTCACTAACTTAATGAGTAAAAGACACCTGCATTTTAATTTCCATTTCTTCAGAAATTAAGCATTTTTTCCATTGTTTCTTTTAATTTATATTTCTGCTCATATGAATTGTCTGTCTGCCCCTGAGATCTTGGTATTTTTTAATTCATTATTTATTTTAAATAGAAACTTCGTTTTTCATATCTGTTACAAGAATTAAAATACAGGTCCACCAACGCTTTAATTCCTTCAGTAGAACTGACTGACTTTTAAGTCATTACTTTTTGGTAGCAGAGAATAGCTACCTTGTGTTAATATTACAGTTTCTTTGTCTTTTTATCCTCTCCTGAGGCCCTACAAGTGCTGCTGCTTCCCTTCAATAAACTCCCACTGAGCTACGCCAGCCACTAACTTCACTGTAAACCCATTCTGGCTACCCACCAGCTCCAATGCAGCGGAGAGCAGCAGGTGCCAAATGCACAGTTTACAAATACAAATGACTGTCAGGTAGCCGTATCGACAGAGGGCCTCAGAAAGGTTCTCTGGGGCTGAAGAAATTGCACACGCACCAGAGATAAACACTGAGAGGAGATCAATTTAAATTTAATCTGACATCATCTACTGTCACCACAGCAAAGTGCTAAAATACATCCATTCAATTCAAAGACGCAGACACAGTCTATGATGTTTAAGATACAGCCCGTTAGATGATTATTTTATAAAGTCCAAAGATGATGACAACCAATACAGTGTGAATTGCTTCTGCTAGTCAAGAAATACCTTCTATTTAAATCATAGATGTAACAAATACAGAGAGAACACTCAAAACAGATCTTTCGCTTACTTGATTTTTTCCCCTTGTCAACAGATGAGGAGAGAGAAAGAACTGTGAGCAAAAGGCAAAGACAGGGAGACAGGACGAATGTGAATTACCGGGGTAGGAAAGCAGACCACGGAAGGGCTCTTACCCGGCTTGTGGCCAGAAACTAGCCATCATTATTAAGTAACGATCAGTGAATCAACAAGAGATTGTCAAGAAAACAGACAACATGGTTATCTGCTAAAAAGGAAAATAAATGGACCTTGTCATGATACATTCAATTATATTTTCACACTTTAGGGCACAGTTTTTCTAATTAGAACACCTCAGTGTTTCCCACCCTCCAAACACTTTTTTGTTTATTATCTCTATTTGTAGGTGATGCAAAATTTAGACACAATGAAATACACAAATGTTAAGTGTATCATTAAACAAGCTTTGACAAATGCATATAAGGTGAGAAGTATTTTCATTATTCTTAAAAATTTACATATAGTAGCATTCACGTTTTTTTGGTGAGGAAGATTGGCTCTGAGCTAATATCTGTTGCCAATCTTCCTCTTTTTACTTGAGGAAGATTGTCACTGAGCTAACATCTGTGCCAGTCTTCCTCTATTTTGTATGTAGGATGCCACCACAACATGGCTTGATTAGTGGTGTGTAGGTCCGTGCCTGGGATCTGAACCCAAGAACCCCAGGCTGCTGAAGTGGAGTGCACAGACTTAAACACTGCACCACCAGGCCGGCCCCTACACTGATTGGTTTTTGAATGTTAAACCAGCCTTGCCCACTTGGTTGCAATATATTGTTCTTTTTTTATATATTGCTGGATTCAACTTCCTAATATCATTCACTACTTTTTAACTCAACTTTTTAACTCAATTATTTGTACAATAATGTAGTACAAACTCCAGGTATCACAGTGTTAAAAAAAACACTGTATTTTGCCATTTAAGTTAGTTAACCTCTTTGAGCTTGAGCTTTCTGATCTGTAAAATGAGAACTGCTTTATTTAACTTAATTGTATTGTTTTTATAGTCTAACAGACTTCGATTTGCATCTGAAGATATTATTGCCTATAATAATCATATATAAGTGCCTTAGAATAGCACTTACCATGTATCAGACACTGTTCTAAGAGCTAGAGATACGCACATTCATTTAACAACAACCCTATGAAGTGGACACCATTATTATTCCCATTTTACAGATGAGGAAACCGAAGCACAGAGGTGGTAACAAGTTGCCCAGGTGATGTAACTAGCAGCTAACAGAATGGGATTCGAATCCAAGCAGTCTGGATCTCGAGTCTGAGCACCTAAAAACCAGACTCTTGGCGTTAAAATGGACCTTAACGGTGACTGATTTAAAATTTTCTCCTACCTATTCCTCCAAGTTCTTTATCATTCTTTCCGGTTCCTGGTTTGCTCCCTCCAAGCTCAAGGAGGCAGGCTAACTGTCACAGCAGATGACAAAACTGCTAAATTAGTGAGATACCTGCCCCCCCAGCTTTAGTTTTGCCCTGCCTCTCTCATCTCCTCACCACCACCACCCCTACCCTCACCCCGCCACCAATGCCACAGCTGGCCAGCCGCAGCCCACTGTCCCAGACTGAGCCGTTTAAGGAACTCTGATCATCATTTTCAGTGACTTGGTGATCTGGGAGAAATGCCCTAGAGCCCAGAGTTGGGGACCTCAGCACTACAGGAGCCTGGCCCATTTTCCTAGGAGTGACTGAGGCCTGTCCTGCTGCTCTTCCTGTCACTGGGTCCCGGGGGCAGCTGTCTAAGGACTCTGTGGGTAAGGGTAGGGTACTTGCTGGCCACGATGTTTAGAAGGTGAATTTCCCCGGAAGCGCTTCAGCAGTCTCAGACCACACCATCATTTATTCTCTTCTCGGGGCTGCTGAACATCTCCTAGATCTGCCTTTAGATGCTCTTAGGTTCCGAAATTGCCCCCCATTCTTCTCCTGTCTGTCTGTAAAATCTACTCCATTATGCACGGCAAGACACCAATCTCATCAAACTACAGAAAACAACTACGCATTCCTAGATCTGATGTCGTTTCAGGTCCTAGTCAGCAGCCTCTTCAGACATCTCACGCTCACACGCTCACCGCTGTTTGTGTTCTGAAAGTCTCACTGCTTTGGCAATACGGTTCTGAGCTGGGCATTTGGGGATTCAGGACACTCTGGCGTGAATCCTTGCCCCGCCACTACTCAGCGGTGTGGCCTTGCTGGGCCTGTTACCTCCCTACACCTCAGCTTCTCTGAGATACGGAAGAGGCACATAGAATACCCACCCCCACGCCGCCCTCTGGCATTGGAGGAGACCGTGCACCATAAATCTCTCTCTCTCCTGACCACAACCATACTTCCTCTAGTTGACCCCAGAAATGCTGAGTTACTAAGTAAAAGTAAAAGTAATTATAGTAATTTATGGAAACTGCTTATCATTTAAGCCTTAATTACCATGCAGCACAATAACAATTACGCAAGCCATTAAATGTGTCAGATTCACTCTGCTGTATGTTTTATTTGATTTTTAACACTAACATCTATTCACAGAGGCTCAGTTTGTAGCTCACACAGCATGTGCCTCCTTACAATTAAAAAAATATTAGCGAGAACAGTGCCTAGAAGGGGGAATCAGGCACCTAAGGGAGAAATTAAAGAAGTAATTTGTTTCAAAGAGCTTCAAATATAGTCCCTTCTCTTATCTCCCTCCCTACCCACAGGACTAAACATGCACCGGATGGGAGAGGACCATTTCTCATTTCCAGATTTCTTTGGGGAATCTTACTGGCTGTTTTCTTTTCGCAGCAGGGCATAAGCACCATGCTGCCAGCCGGTAGATGAGCTTTTCTTGCTCCAGTGCCCATCTCTTGGCCCAGCTGACTAAGAGGAGGGGGCCTCGGTCATGTGATAAAGAATATGACCACTTGTGCAATTAGAAGTGCTGAAGCATTTTAAATCTGACTTCAGAAGTAGAGGAGAAACCTTCAAGACAGCCAGGAGGGAATTCCCCACAGGTTTCCTTGGTGTGTAACACAACATACCTAGGAATAAAGCCAAAGTTGGGGATAGTCTGGTGGCTGATCAGTAAACCTTACCTGAGTCAGCATTCTGGTGACTTCTACCAATTGGAGACTTTATAATTAGGGCTGTACATTTCTAGTGAAAGGGAAGAGGTCAATAAACAACCTGAGATTTATCCACTACTAGAGGTGGTCAAATGTACTTCCTGATAAGACTTCTCATCAACGACCCAGGAGGCAGGTAGCAGTTTAATGCCAAGCCCAGTCACTCCGCCTGGCAGCTCCCGCAGCGAGCCCAGCCACTAGAACAGCTACCCTCCCTCCTAAAAAGCTCGCTCCTTTAGCGTGGGTTTGCGGCGTGAGGAATCAGGCCTGTGAAGAAGTGAGAGGAAGAGGACACCCAACCAGCTCAGACCTCTCTGTTTAGCCCACAGTCAATGCTCCCATGCTCGCTAAGGGGGCTACAGGAGTACTGACGTTAAAGAAATGCCGGGCTGTCAGGGAGACCTGGATCTTTAACGTAGATTTCTGGGTACAACTCGTCCTCCTTTCGAAATCCAGCACAGCCCCGCCCTCTCAATTGTCCCTCCCCTCCTCACTCTCAGCCCATGATCTTGCTTCCTGAGGCAGAGCGGAACACAAGGACCAGACAGGACCCTCAGCAGCTTCTGCTGCTGTCGCTAACACCACAGCCCACAAACAACTCCAGGGAACTCTGCACCTGGCTTTCCCCCCTCTCACTGAAGAGGAAGAAGGCACTGCCTCTCCTCTGCTCCTCACGCCCTCGATGCCCTTCACGGCTTTGCTTCATCAATTAGCCCCAGCTGCCTGTCTCTTCAGGAACGCCTCAGCCCATGGGATTCTGTCCCCCAAGCAGTTAATCATGTTCAGTTCCTTGTCCCTAAGGGAGGAGGAAGGTGACCAAAGCTACAACTTGACTTCATCCTGTCTCTCTGGAGCTTTCCCTCTGTTTTTCTTTCCCTTTAGAGGCTAGCTTCTTGCAAGAATTTTCTATCAAGTCTTCATTTCCTCACCAGGCACTCTTCAATTCATTGCAATACAGCCTTTTTTGGTCAAATCTAACAGATGCTTCATCCTTAGGTTCTGGTTGAGCCTTCCTGTTAAAAGTGCCCCTCCCTCAAGTACCGTATTACTCTTTTCTGGTTTTTCTTTCACTTTTTTGATTCCTCCTCCTCTTTAGTCTTTCGCACATGTTCCTTCTGTCCCCCCTTAAATGTTGGTATTTATCCGAGTTCCATTTTCACCCCTGTTCTAGGTCATCACATCTGTTTCAATTACTTCAGCTACAGCCTCATGTGTTCAAGACCCAGCCCTTATCTCACTGTCGCATCCCAGAGCCACGTAAACTCCCTGCTGGACACGCTTCTCCTTCGTGGCGCACGGGCACCTCAAATTCAATATGCCAAGAAAGGGAACTCATTTTCTTTACCAGAAGGCTGCTCCTGCACTGAGTCGCCGGCTCTGTTAATGGCGTCACAGCCTAGTCAGCTGTCCACGTCAGATTCCCGGCCCTCACTGCTGTCCTTCCCCTCCCCCATTTACTAAGAGACCGTCTACTCCACCCACAAAGCGTCCCGAGATTCCTGCTTCTCTCTAGCTGTGGTGCTACTGCGAGAATTCAGCGAATTCATTCCTTCAAGGGTCGTCTACTGGTTATCTATCATCAGCTCTTGCCTGCGTTACTGAACAGTCTCCTAGATTCTATTTGGACCCCTTCTAATCTATTCTCCACTTTGCAACGAGCGTGATCTTTAAAAACCAATCCCCTGATTAAAACTCTTCATTGGCTCTTCATACTTTCTAGGATAATGTGTAAAACCTCCTCAACACAGCATATGAGGGCTTGCGTGAGCTAGCTTTTGCTTACTCTCTTGACCTTATCCCTCAGCACTCCCCCCTCCTGTCCACTTGTGTTCAGCCAACAGTCTCTGTACTTGTTTCTGCCAATGTCCCCTTTCTCCAAGCCTAGTGTCCTTCTCACCTCCACGAGAAACTTCTAGACAACTTTAGGACCTACCTTAGGCATCAACATCTCCAGAAACCTTGGATCAGCTACCTCTCTGCTGAACTCTGCCAGAGCACTTATCACGTCATAAGACACAATGCCTGTTACCTTGTTGTCTCCGCTCTCTACTCGGTTGTGAGTTCTTAGTAAACTTCAAACCATTGGTTTATATCGCTTGGTTTATATTATACAGTGACTGTCATACAGAAGATCTGGGTAAATATTTCATGAGTTAATAGGCTGAATGGTATTCTTTTGAGTGTAGGTAAAGTAAAAACAGCTAACGTTCATTAGTACTTTATAACACAGGCACCATCTCTCATTAATCTTCTTACAATCCCCTTAGGTAGGTCGTACTGTCAACCGTATTTTAAGTGTAAAGAAACAAGAACAGAGACGTTAAGTGACCTGCCCAAGGCAGGACTCAAATCGAGGCCTCTTATATGTTAGGACTGAGAATCTTCTATCAAACAACCACATCTCTATTGAAATATTTAAAAGTGACTGAGGTAATTCATTCTGCAATAAGACTTCAAATGATCCTATAAGTTGCAATTTAATCTTTGGACATAAAAAAGGGCACTTAAATGAATTTTAAAAAGGTCTAATATGAATTAATACCTGTATTGCTTAAAATTTTCATATATGAAGAAATGTCCATTTTTAACCATTGTATTTAACATCTTAGATGATAAAAAATTAATTATCTGTGGTAGTTATAGAGTTTATATTTTTATTAATACTGTGAACAGCTGAGAGTGGAATCAGAAGGCTTATCTGCTCTTGGGAAGGCTCATGGCTGTATGCCCTTAGAAATGCCTGGCCACAGCCATCTTCCAGCTCTTAAATAATGTACCACTAATGTTCTTGTTAGACAGTCACAAATAAGCAGCAATGTCACCAATTTCCTTTAACCTGACCTAGGATTATAATCTACTTTCCTTGACCTGCTGACAAAGACCAAACTCAATTCAGAACTAATTTCTCATAGGCCAAAAATTTTCTTTCAGAGATGAATTCCCAAGCATTAGGATCATCTACTGCTGGAATTTCTATAGGGATATATCATAATGCTCATAGTCACTCACACCATACTCTAGAGTGAAAAAAAAATTAGAACATCCAAATAACAAAGTATTACTGTTCCAACATAGAATTATTTAAATATTCAAATAATTGTTTTAAGCTCATCTTTGAGACACATATCAGTAATTAAAAATCCCAAATGAGGGGCTGGCCCCGTGGCCGAGTGGTTAAGTCCACGCGCTCCGCTGCAGGCGACCCAGTGTTTCGTTGGTTCGAGTCCTGGGCGCGGACATGGCACTGCTCATCAAAACCACGCTGAGGCGGCGTCCCACATGCCGCAACTAGAAGGACCCACAACTAAGAATATACAACTATGTACCGGGGGGCTTTGGGGAGAAAAAGGAAAAAATAAAATCTTTAAAAAAAAAAAAAAAAATCCCAAATGAATACTTACAATACATCCCTGAAGTCTCCAAACACATACATGTGCCTAAAGCTGTCAATCGCGATCACTGGGCAGTCTGCTGGAGTTTTCTGGATGTGCAGAAGAGGATGTCTAAATTTGTCACAGTCAGCATGTAAGAAGTTTATTGTACCTTTAAAAGAACCAGAATTTGGAGAGGTAGATGAGAATTTTCTTGATTGTGTTCTCATAAGATAGCAAGTTCATACAAACTGACATACTAAAAGAAACCAACGTGCTTTAGAGTGATAGAGATCACAAAAACTAAAACCTAAATATTACACTTAAAAAGGTCGGCTTTTAGTTCTTAGGGCAGGGAGTATGATTTCCTTAGAAATTACATGAACTCAGCCTGAGTGCAAATGCTGTCGTGAATTCCGTTTTCCTTGAGTAGGCGAGCATCTGCTCTGCAGACTGCCCACCTGCGGGGAGCAGCTCCTGACACTGACAGATGAGCTCTTCTCACAGGACCCTCTTCATGGCACCAAGGATTCCCTTCCAGTCCCTACTGGGTGATTTTTCATCTAATTCAACCCCCAAAATATTTACTAAGTGACTAACGTGGGCATGGCTCCGTACAATGCCTTCAGTTTATTTTGTCTGGTTTTCTTCTCTAACGGCAGAGCGAGAGCTGGTGATATCTCGAATTCCTTTCTGATACTTCGGAGAAGTCCACAGAGAACTAGTCAACTTTCCTTCATTTAGAATTAAATGTGAATCAGACTGTGTAAATCCTCTCAACAATATCTTTGGGACTATCTGCTAGACAGGGGCCAGACAAGTATCAAGGTGCTCAAAGTGCCTAAAATTAACACTGACCCCATGACCCCACTTTTCACGCCGTTTGATTTTAGGGATTATTTGATTTGAGGGAGCTAAAACAGTCACAGTTTTTTTTAAAAGCCACTGCTTCATAGTATCTCCCTACTAACGCCTCCCACCCCTGTGTTTACATGTGATTTCCAGGGCTGAGTAGAGTTGAAATAACTCAATACATTTTTAACCCAAATATGTTTATGTCAGTATGAATGTAATGGGGGAGGAAAAAAGGGAGAAAGAAGCAAAGAGAAAGAAAGGATGAAAATAAACACCTTAATCCGTCTACCTTTTTCACTTATTAATTGTCGGGCTACTTCATTCTGAAATATTTCTAAACTTTCTGTATCTTCTTTCATGTGGAAGAGTATGAGAAAAGGCAGTCCTTCTTCTGTCAATTCCTGTAGAGAGAAGTAGTCAATGACAATGATCAGGCCTATCCATTCAGTTCTAGCTATTTTCTAGGTAGGAACAATTTTGAACCCAACCCACACAACATGCAACAGTTGGGGAAAAAGGTTCAGTGGTGTGGGAGAAGGAACTCATTGCCTCCACCCAGTGCTCAGAGGACCCACATGTCCTCCCACTCTACTGCAGGAACCAATCGGCCTTAAAGTACCCACTAGGCTGGTCTGGTAGCTGGCAGTGGAAGAAGCTATGACCTTTAAAAAGTGAGTTAACCAAAGGAGGAACTATGCTGGTTCTTTATCAAGATGTTGATTTTAGGGTAGGGCAAACATGATAAGCATTTTCAGTCTTAAGAGATAACACTGAAAAACTGAATGTACCAGCAATAAATAAATCTAACTGATTTGCAAACTTAGGTTTTTCTAAGGTTTATTGCAAAAACCACTCCACCTTTGTGAGACCTTACCAAAGCTGAGAAATGTTTCATTCAGAGCAAAAGACAAAAACCTCATAACACAGCCAGTTTTCAACCCATACACAATTTATCAACATTATTAGTACCTGCCACTATATATGTGTATGTTTACACACTCTGTAATATATACATACACAAAAGCACCTAGAAAATTTTAAAGTGCATTAAAAATTTGTATTATTGGAGAATAAACAAGAGAAATGTGATGAGTAGACAACAGATTTTAATCATGCATTCTCTCTGACAAATGGTAAGTTCTGACTCATAAGAAAAAGTCCAGAAAGGGCCTCAAAATAAAATTATTTCCGTCAACTATCCTTTTGCGTGTCTCTCTGTAACTTAGGAACTGCCTCAGCAGAAGGCACAAATGTCCTGTTCCTAAAAAAACTGAAACTGGAAGCTATCTTATAGGATAAGAGTTTTCTTCTGGTTCCTATCTCCATATTTAAGCCTGCTACACTCATATACAGGATAAATTATTAAGCTTTTCATCACGTTTACCTCTTTTTTAATTAAGATATAATTCACATACCACAAAATTCACCATTTTTAAGTGTACAGTTTGGTGCAGTTTATTATATTCACCAGGTTTGCAAACATCAACACTGTCTAATTCCAGAACATTTTCATCACTCCCAAAAGAAACCCCATAGTCATAAGCAGTCACTCCCATCTCTCCTCCTCCAGCCCCGGCATCACACTGATCATTTAGCAAGCTGATTTAAAACTTCTTCCTCCTCACTTTTTACCTCTTGGGCTCACATCTTTTCTCTCCCCCACACGTTAATTGCCACTACTCCCCATGGTTCTCACTTTGGACTTCTCTGCTCTAGTCTGGCAACTTCCACTAGTTCAACAATCTCCTCACCACCTCTAATTGGGCCCTTATCTGTCTCTCCAAGCCCAGCTCCAGGCCAGGATCCTGGTCTCGATTTCAACTTCCTGCTTACTATCTCCATTTCCAAGTCTAATCAACCCCTTCAAAGCTCACCATTAACGCACAGCCCCTCCTCTTACTTCCCTATTTCCATTAGTACTTCTATTTCTCTTGTAGCCCTTTTGTTTCTGGACTGAAATGCCTCTCCTAGAAAGCGGTCCCTGATTCCACCCTATTTCTTCCAAAGGTGGGAATGAATTTTCTCCCCTGAACGTGAGAACACTTTCTCAGCATCCTCACGTGGCAGGGGACACGTCTTTTTGTAACGTTATCTGTACCTGTGTACTACTGAACTGCAAACCCCATAAAGACAGAGAAGCTTATTTCAGGTCTCTTTTGTTCGCAGATTTTTGTACACAATAATGTGCAATCAACCTATGACTGAATAAATGAAGACACGAATGTTGCTGAATAAACACTAATTGGGAAAGAAGATTCAGCAGTCACCTTTTAGAAAATTTAAGAGCTAGGAAGTTAAAAGTAAAAATAAATATAACAAACTACTTTATTAGACTAAACAAAGGTATGGATGAACTAAAAACTATTAGGAGAGAAGTAATAAAGAGATTAGCAGTAGTTGAAAATGTTTATGTCGATTAGTTTACTAAACTAATTTACATACATTAACATAGTAGCTGGTAGTTACGCTGATCGGGCTTCCTGGTTTACCTGTGTCCACATCAACATATTCTTTACCAAGCAGGCATTAAAAGATTCAGGGAGGGATAGCAACATAACCAGATTTAGAGGTTAACAAGTCTTTCTCCACAGGTTAAATGATTTATGGGTAGCTGGTTACAACAGGTAATAAATCTAAAGAGTTATGAAATGTGCCAAAATACTATGGGGGGGGAGGACACTCCTGTTTAATTGTTTAAGATTTTCCATGTCTGTTCTTTTAAACTCTGTTTTTGAAACTATTCCTGCAAGAACTGCCAAAGCAGGTGAATAACCATGACAAGTTATAAACTCTCTCTGAGCCTCTGAGGACTAAAGGAGCTAATGCAATAAAAATGTAAGTAATTCAGCTGAACATACCTGCAACCTACAGAATTGAGAAAAGCAGCAGGATGTTCATTTGACAAACTAAGCCAGTAAGCAAGCCTCACTGGAACACAACCACACTTACTTACGCCTTGTCCACGGCTGCTTTTGTGGCACAGCTGCAAAGGGGAGTAGTTGCAACAGAGACTGTACGAAGTGCAAACTCTAAAATATTTACCATCCGACCCTTTACGGAATTGCCAGCCTCTGGCTAGGTAATGATTATATGGGTGTGTTTACTCTGTGATAATTTCTTGAGTTGTATATTTAAAATCTGAGCTATACACATATCATTCTTTCAAGTGTATATGCACATAAAAAATTTTTTTAATTGCACTTAAAATGTTTTTAAAAAATTGCATTCTTAGATGGTGGGTTTTAAAAATAAAAGGGTGAAATCAAAGATCTGTTTCGAATCTAGTAAAGAACAGAGAGATGGACCTCACAGACGCAGCCTTTAGACTTCTCCCCAACCTCTCAGCTTTTGTATTTTGTTGTTGTGAGAGTTGTGAGAGTTCGAATGGGCTTTATTTTAGGCGCCTGGACTCACTGAGGTCAGTGACACGACAACCGATAACTGCTTTCATTATTTATGATGAAAAAGAGAACACAATTTCATTCTTTTAGGATAGACAGGAATCCGAAAAACCTTTTTACGGCATAGGATTATCCACTGTGTACAATTAACTGTACTGAAATCTGCAGAGCGTTGCTTCCAAGGACATCCGCTTACCCAGGAACCTGTGGCTATCAGAATCACCTGAGAGGCATTTTCAAACTCATTTTCAAGGCCCTGGTGAAGCGCTGCGATTGCAGGAAGTGCAACAGAGGGTTCTGGGACAGCAGAGGGGGAGGACCACCGGCCTGTGCTGCAGGAACAGCTGTGGTGTGGCCATGCTCACTGTGGGAGGCTCACAACTGCTACGTCTGCAGGAAAACGGTAAGACGGGTGCAGGCGGCTTGCCCTCTCGGAAATCTGAATTGAAAACACCGCCACACATTAGAAAGCCCATACCTCTCCGTTTTCAAATGTTATTTCCCGGACGAGAGGAACACACTTATCTTGAATCCAATTGTAAGTCCCGTCAAAATTTGTCATAGATCCCAAGTATACCATATCTGGAGCAGACTGCTGTTACAAAAACAAAAACAAAAATTAAACAAATTTAACCTGTGCTAGCAAAATGCACTCTTAAAGCCGTGTATGAGCCCAGAAAATCTCCAGGGATACGAAAGAAACAAAAACATGGAACTGCTGAGAAGGACAGTTGTGGATGGTGAAAAGCTGATAAGTTTATGAGTCTCAGGGACTCATCATCCAGCCTGTGACGTCCAAGCCTTCTGCTCTGCCTCGGATTTGGGTCAATTGACTGTCTATCAGCATCTTCATAAACAGCAGGCAGGCATTGTGAAAAGAAGAATTAGCCAAATGAATTAACTGAGCTATCCCGTAGAGTTGAAAATGTCTGATGAAAATGTAGGGACTTTCAGTGAAAAAGCCTTGAAAATTACAAGATACTCTATAAATCTAAGGTGGCTATCTCTAATATTAATTACCTACAGTATCTGTTTCCACATTCACTCAAAATCAGTACTTACGAAGTGCCTAAAATGATGGTAAAAATAATCGCTAGCATGAACTGAGTGAACTGACCGTGGCCGAGCACTGCTGTAAGCCCCTTAGACGTGCTTGCTCACTCAGTCCTCGAAACATCTCCACGAAGCAGGTACTATGATTATCGTGGCTGTTTTCACTAATGAACAAACTGAAGCGCAGAGAAGCTAATAAACTTTCCCAGAGTTAGACACCTGGGAAGGTGGCAGACCGGACAGTAAAACTCAGTCTCGTTCCAGAGTCTGTGCTCTTAACAACCAAACGGCATCACGAGACACTGTACTGGATTCAGATAACCTAGAGATGGTCCCACTATGTGAGCTACTATTAAAGAAATGCCCTTGCAGAAAATACAGGCAAATACCTATCTGAATTCAAAACAGGAAATGAGCTTTCTAAGCAAAAACATCACTCGTGTGACTACATAACAGCTAAAAGCTTCAATGTGTCAAAATACTGCAAACAACATTAAAATAAAAACTACAAGTTGAAAAATTATCTATAGATTTCTATTTGTGGGTGTGTGAAAAACTACAATGACAGACCATTAGGTCAATTCAGGATAACAAATACTGTGTTTTTTTGCCTCTTAGTTGTGGCCACCATTGTCTGGGCCTAAGGAGCTCCTTCTAGGTTCAGACATACTTAACTTCTCAGCTAAGGGTTAAAAACCTAGCACTCCCAGAGGCCGGCCCAGTGGTGCAGCAGTTAAGTTCGCACGGTCCGCTTCTTGGCGGCCCAGGGTTCGCCAGTTCAGATCCCGGGTGTGGACGTGGCACCGCTTGGCAAGCCATGCTGTGGTAGGCGTCCCACATATAAAGTAGAGGAGGATGGGCATGGATGTTAGCTCACTGCCAGTCTTCCCCAGCAAAAAGAGGACTGGCAGCAGTTAGCTCAGGGCTAATCTTCCTAAAAGCAAAAAAAAACCCTAGCACTCCTTATTATCTGGCAAGTAGCTGGTTAATTTATACCCCAGAAGTCCTGGGAGATGGCTATTCTGATTCAGGTATGAGTTATGATCACAGATCATGGGAGCAGTTTTTTGAATTTGGGTCCCAGGCTGAACACAAAACAGGCAGATAAGGCCCGGGGACCAGGGCTCTCTAGTCCCAGCTCTGTCACTAAACGCCTCTGCGCCTTCAGGCCTCTGAGTCCCCATCGTTACTTTGAAAGGTTTGCATTAGCACAAGATGATGCTTTGAGGTTCCCTTCGATACTAAAATTCTATGACTGTGAACACTAACATGTATAAAACTATAGATTATACTAGATGTGTATTCAAATTACGGTTAAAACTATACACCCTAAGAAATAGCAACTTACCCCTGGTGGTTTGTAGATTATGTTGTCTCCACTATATCTTTCTGGTTTTGAAACAGCCCTAATAGAAAGAGACAAGCAGTAATAATACTTTTTAAGAAAAATAATAGCAGTAATATACCTGAATGAAGCAGAACTGGCCAGCTGTTTTGCAATCTATGAATTATAACAACTTGAAATATATACTTGTCCATCATCTGTCCTACTTGTAAGATTATGCAATACCAAGAGCATATATTTAAAGGAAAAATTAAATACAAGGCAGATTTTTTTAAAGGAAAATTTTAATAGCTGTTTTTTTGACTCGGTATTTTATAAGTTTGGATTGGCAGTTTTTGCACTAAAAAGCTAGTTTTGACCCCAGACTGTTTCCAGTAACTGGGGACCAAGGTCACTGCTGTGGTCACATAGACCAATCACAAAAACACATTATTTGCTTTTAAGTCAGACTCAACCATAAATTCTCTACTTTTTAAAATGAAAACTTATAAAAAATAGACGAATTGAAATAATCCACATCATTAGAATATAGTTCATAAATAAGCCATGTTTTTATTGTTCGCTGTTGTTTCCTGTGCTAATACAGTAGCTGGCACATAACAGGTGCTCAATAAATATTTGCTGAGTGAATTCTACAACAATTCTAAGTCAAATGGGTAACTTTTTCTCTCTCTAAATTACATTTGGATCAACTGAACACCAATTTATCTGCATCTTCTGACTAAAGTAGAACAGGGGCAAGGAATGCTAACCTAGACAGATAACAGTGGAACAGAAAGGAAGAACACGCTCTATTCATTCACTCCCTCACTATTTACCACGTGCTTCCTTTGTACCAGGTATGGTCCTGGCAGTGGGTATACACCAGTGAACAAAACTGACAATGCCTGTGCTCCCATGGAGCTTACACTGTGGTAGGGAAAGACAGACAAACAAGTAGATACATTTATCTTAGGTAGTTAAAAAAAAAAAAAGGTGCAGGGGCTGGCCCCATGGCCTAGTGGTTGAGTTTGGCGTGCTCTGCTTCAGCAGCCCAGGTTCATGGGTTTGGATCCTGGGCACGGACCTACACCACTCATTGGCAGCCATGCTGTGGCAGCGACCCATATACAAAATAGAGGAAGATTGCCAAAGATGTTAGCTCAGGGCAAATCCTCCTCAAGCAAAAAAAAAAAAAAAAAAAAGGTGCTATGAAGAAAAATAACTGGATAAAGAATGACAAGTTGGATGATAGTAGTGCTATTTTATATAAAGTTATCAGGAAAGATATTTCTGATGAGATGATATCTGGGAGAAGCACTTCAGATACAGAGAACAGTAAGGGCAAAGGCTATGTTGCAGAAGTAGCCTGCAGTGTGAGGACCAGCAAGGTGGCCTGTGTGGTGAGAAAGCAGTAATGTGAAAAGCCTGGGGAAGAAGTTCCTTCATTATTGACTCTGTACAGTGAGCCTCAAAACACACTGATAATGTTTACAATAAAACACATACAAAATCTACAGAAGCAGTAAAACAACGACAAAGGTCACAAAATGGAGAGGACACGCTGTGCCAGAAATCTGGGCTCTACTCAAGATAGGTACCACAACTGAGTCTCACAGTCATGGGCCAAAGAGAAGAGAGAAATAATACTGCTGAAGTCAAAGGATGGTGGAGATAACCTCCAATGAGAAGAAAGGGTCAAGGGCACAACCACAAGAATCATTCTATTTTGAGAGAGAAAGAAAAAAGTGGGAGATAAAGTCAGAAAGTGAGAAAGGTAAGGAGCAAACCAGGGAGATTTGACATAGAGTAAGTGTAGACACTGCAGAAAAAGGACAGGGTAGCTGAGGATCACGTCCTCCAGAGAAACTGAAGAGGATTAAGACTGCAAAAGGGCCACTGGATTTGGTAACTAAGAAGTCATTTTGTAGCCAGCCCTGATGGTCTGGTGGTTGAGATTTGGCCTTCTCATCACCGTGGCCCAGGTTCGTTTCCCAGTTGTAGAACCCACACCACCTGTCCGTCCGTTGTCATGTTGTGGCGACGACTCAAATAGAGAAGTAAAAAAAAACCTAACTAGGATACACAACCATGCACTGAAGCTTAAAAAAACAGAAAGTGGGAAAGAAGTCATGTTGTGAATGTGCAGAGAGAAGTTTCATTAGAGTAACAGAGGTGAGAGTGAGCTTCCAAGAGGTTAAGCGTTTTTTTCACTGGTTAGAGTTTGAGAAATTCAAGGTAGCCAAGCATAAACTAATCTTTGAAAAAAATTTTGGAATGAAAAGAAAGAGATGAGATTATAGCTTAACAGATAGAAAAGAAAGGTCAGGAAAGAGAGAAGCATGTTTTTGGAAATGAAAAGTAGTTCATGAAAAGCATCAGGCTGAAAACGTGAGAAAGAAAACAAGGACAACTGACGGATCAAAGCCCCAGAGGATTTTGAAGGGACAGCCACAAGGACGCAAGGAAAGAGGTGAGCCTTGGAAAGGAGCGCTGTTCCTCTGAGACGGGGAGATGGAAGAAAAGGCAGTGAGCGCCCGCGATGGATCAAGAGGATGAAGCTCATGCCACTTAAGAAAGACACCGCGCTGCTCCCGTTTGGAAACCCCACAGGTTAGCATTTTTCATGACACAGGACAGTGTCAGAAAACGAGCTGAACGAAAGCATGAGAGTTACTTGTTAATATGTTCATTCTTTTCTTCTTACCCACATTCTGAAATAGAATATAATACAGAAAGAAAAATACACAGACTTTTAAACTCTTAAAAAGAGGTCAGGGATAGGTAGAAAGACTGGCTGGTGACTTTAAAAGGACTGAGACAATCTTTGGAGAGGCCATCCTCAGAAAAGGACCACCCACGAGAACTGAACCCGCAGCCACGCCGACCCGCTAACGTGCTCTCAGTTAAGACACTTACCCAAATGCAGAAAGGAAGGCACAATCGTCATGCAAAATATTTGCTACTCTTTCAAAAACTCTATAGTTTTCTGAATCCTTTTGCTCAAAGTATCCAATGATATTTCTTTTGCTGCGCTGCAAGATAAAGTATGTAATTATTTTACAAACGCAGATAGTTCTATAAACATGTTACTTCATTTACCCAGCTGTTGTTCAGTTATCTCAAAATGAAGTATGACTATCTATAAATGCATACTGGCTCGTCCAAATATCAACACCTAGTCCAAAACTATTAAAGATTACCTTGGTTGAAAACAATCTTAACTACAATCTAATGTAATTATGAACATTTCCTCCCAGCATTGTATTTTAAAATCGCAAGAAACAGATAACTATTTAATCAGTGACAGTCTTCCTAAATAAGGTAACTAAATCTGAAAGGGTTAAAATGGTACATCAGTTCCTAACATGTGACTGTAGGTGGACTCCTCCACGGGTCTCTCACACTCCTCCACATCTAGGTTTACTCAAAATGCAAGACCTTGCCTGCTCTTTACCCAGGCCATTTCTCAGGGTTGCTCCAGCAGCAACACGGGGGAATGAGGCAATGCCTCCCTCCAGGACAAAGAGCAGGCTTACTGCTGGGATGGAAGTTCCCTGAGCCCAGAGTTCTCCTGTAACACAACCCACTGCACGTGCAGGCATCCACCTGGGCCCTCTGTGTCGCCTCCAGAGAACTTGGGGGGGGGCAAGGAAAGAAATGCAAATGTGCTCATGCTGTTTGCTGTGATGTGAGCATAAAGTCTGTCGTCTCTGACCCAGGAGTCTTGTGCCTTCTGACAGTATCCATGCTAGAGTAACTGGCTAACTTACTAGCTTGCAAGTAAAAATCAAATCTCAAACTCGACAATGACAATCTAAAGCCCAAACTCAACTATTTTTCTTTACACTAAAAGAAAAGGATTTGCTAAGCTTAGTATTAAGGGGGTCTATATGAGAGGACACTAAAACTTATACAAAGAGTTGATATAGGAGTAATTAGAGTAGATACCCTGAGGGTCTCCACTAAGGAAAATATGGAAACTTTAGCTGTGAATGCCTGATGTTAACTTCTACTTCTTCATAATTCAGGCTACTCTTTGCCCTTAATTAAGTCAAATTACTGCGACTTTATTGCATGCTGTATATTTTATCCAAAGCTTCAGTAAAACATTAGCATTTCCCTTGAGAATTCAAGAAAAATTCAACTCGTTAAGTATGGATATGTCAAATCCATTGCAATGAACTATAAGAACATGTCCAGATTCTTTGATTACGTAATAATTTATTTACATTAGTTAAACAGGCAATGTTCATTGGATCCAGCAAACGTTAACTTACATCAAGAGTGGTGATTTCTGCTAAGTCATGAAGCTCTTGAACGGGGTCGCTTTTTTGTTGCCTGATGTAATCTGCGAGGGCCTTCACTGACCGCTGACCCCTGTACTCTCTCTTCATCATCATCCCATTACGAAACAATTTGAGGGTTGGGTATTTGCTTATCCTGTATCTCTGGGCTATATCAGCTAAAAGAATGAACAAAAAATTAACTTCGCCCTCATATTTGGTCTGGGTGAGCCCGTGAGCCCAACTGTCAAAAATCTTACAATTATTTAGTGCGAACATTTGGTTCATATAATTCTTTTTCAGCGTTAGAGAAAAAAATTAACTGTGACAAGTTTACATTAGTTAAGAGGCCAGACTCTGGACATATATTGCCTGGTTTCAATGCCAGATTTTTTATTTACTGGCTGTGTGAATTTGGAAGTTGCAGCCACTCTCTATGCCTTAGCTTCTCATTTGTTATGTATGGATAATATTTTCTACTAAAAAGGTTGTTTTAAGGACTAAATGAGATGATACGAATGCATGACACTGTAAACTCTTAATGAATGTTAGTAAATACTATTATAGATAAATTCCAGAATAGAATTAGAATGCACAAAATTCCAATTTTTGAATTGGAATTAATTTTTTAGCCATCCAAGTCACTTTATACTGTGAGGTTCTCTTACAGCATTTAATAAAAGAAAAATTAAATTTACATTAAAAGTACTCTCAAAGGCTAAAAATTAATATTAGATTCTTTGCTAGAAGAACAATTTATAATCCCAAATATGCAAATGTTGTGTAAGCTAATACAATAAAAACCAAAACACAGCAGTATATGCTAAAAGAATTCCTTTATTGTATATACCTATGGCTATATTCTCAGGCAGAGAAGATAAACAGACACACACACACAAATCGTTACAATGAGTGTTTATAGTCTGAAATTAAGAAGCTAAATCAAAATGTATGCTGATGTCATTTTTTGGAATCACAATTACCAAGATATAGACTCAGTGGGAATGGAAGAGCCTTTACATTTTTCTGCCGCTATTTCTAAGAGGTGGCAAATAGGAGAAATCAATGTTTTCTAGACACTGAAAAAGCTCAAATGTATGCTAGTCACATGTATGAGAATGATAAAAGACACACTGAATTTTTAGAATGAAGGGGACCTGAGAAAGCATTGACGTGACCTCCAACAGGTGAAAAGCTCTCTTCTTAACTGAGTTCTAAAATGAGGGCAGAATTCTAACAGGATGGCACAAAAAACCACGAAAATTCTCCTACCCTGCCTCCATTTCTAGCAGTTACAAAACAAAAACAAAACAGAACAGAACTGCAATAGGCTCTGTTGACCACTTTAATTTTCTAGGAGATTCGATGGTAGAAACAACTGTACTGTAGGGTACATACACACACGTGTGCTGACAGCTTCATGGGTATATACACACACGTGTGCTGACAGCCTCATGGGTATATACACACACGTGTGCTGACAGCCTCATGGGTATATACACACACGTGTGCTGACAGCTTCATGGGTATACACACACGTGTGCTGACAGCTTCATGGGTATATACACACACGTGTGCTGACAGCTTCATGGGTATATACACACACGTGTGCTGACAGCTTCATGGGTATATACACACACGTGTGCTGACAGTTTCATGGGTATATACACACGTGTGCTGACAGCTTCAGGGTATATACACACACGTGTGCTGACAGCTTCATGGGTATATACATACATCAAAACTTACCAATTTGTACATTTTAAGTATGTGCAGTTTGTTGTATGTGTTATACCTCAATAAAGCTGTTTAAAAAATCTAAATGAGGGGGGCTGGCCCCGTGGCCGAGTGGTTAAGTTCGCGCGCTCCACTGCAGGCGGCCCAGTGTTTCGTTGGGTCGAATCCTGGGCGCGGACATGGCACTGCTCATCAAACCACACTGAGGCAGCGTCCTACATGCCACAACTAGAAGGACCCACAACGAAGAATATACAACTATGTACCGGGGTGCTTTGGGGAGAAAAAGGAAAAAAATCTTTAAAAAAAACCTAAATAAATATTGACTATACAAAACAACAACAGCTATGCCTGTAAGGTTTGACATAAATTAAAATACATGACAACAGCAGCAGTGTATAAGCTGGGGGAGGGGAGGTAAGCAGAAGGTTAATGATCCTAAGTGTTCTAAGGTCTTTACACTGCCTAGAAGAGGTAAAAGTACTTTTAATATTTTGATAAGTCAAGGTTGCACCTTGTTCCGTCTCGGATAAGCGAGCAAAGAATGCTAAAATGGTGTATTAAAGGTTAAGGCTAGAATGTGGGTTCTCAGAGTGGGGTCTGGACAAAAGGCTATGTAACTAAGAGCACATAACAATTTGGTGAACTCCATGGAGGATTTACAAAGGCGGAAATCATGCTCAAGTACTAAAATTCTTTAAATGGAAGACCAATATGAGCAAATAAAGGGAAACATTGGTCGTATCTATGAGATCAAGGAGAATATTTTATTCACCAAATCACAAAAATCTGAACTAATATTGAGATATCTTAATGTAAACATACTTAATAAGACACTCATCTGTCTGGTTTAGGAGTTAGTACTTCTGGAAGCAGAAGACCAGCGGACCTATCAGCTGTAAGCCCTTGTTCAGCCTGACGGATTACAATGAGAAAGCAGTCTTCGAGGCGTTATAAAAATGCTGGGTTCTATTACCTGGGCAAGGGGATACTGAGATGAAATTGGGACTACAGATTGACGGGCCAGAGAGGCTGCACAAGCAAGCAGAAGTCTTTAAGATAAACAGAGGCACGTGGTACAGGGCAAAGGCCACAAAGCCTTAGGCTTAGCCTGCTTACAAGAAGATCAGCCCAGAGAGAGAACAAAAGGGAAGGAACTTCAGCTTCCTAATTAAAAACAGATGCAGTCCCCAGCACACGACACACTGCAGCCCGGCATATTCTAAAATGAACTTCTGCAGAAATGTATAAATGAGAACGTTTTTAATAAAAATGATTAAAATTAGGTTAAACAGTTCTAAGGGCCAATGCTACAATGTTGTGGTTTGGAATATGGAAAACGTCTTTGTAAAAGTTCCTATTCCACCCAAATATCCATCAATAGACTGGTTAAACAAAGTAACGTACATCCATACAATGAAGTACCAGGCTGGTATATCAAGGAATGAAAAAGAGCTTTCTATGCTACTGAGGAGCCATCTCCAAGATACACTGTTAAGTGAAAAAAGTCAGGGGCAGAAGAGTGTGTATAGGTATGATATTTTGTATAAAAAATATGGAGAAGAAACTTGGAAAAGGAGTATGAAGATACATATATACACACACACAGATACCTATGTATATACATACACACATATATAGTGTGTGTATCTGTGTGTGGGCAAGTATGTATCTTTGCCTGCCTCCTCCCTCCAAAAAACACCAATGGGAGAAACTGCAAGGAGAGGTCAGAGAGGGAATTTAGATTTCCCTGACTAGACCTTTGGTTTTCTAGTTTTGACTTTGGAACCATGGAAATGTTTAATAATAAGACAAAGTTAGATTTAAAAAAATTTTAATACTGGCATTGCTATTTTAAAAATAAACACACACCCATATTACAGATAAAAACATATGAGTGGTTATACTAGTACCATTAAGAATCAAGATTTTCAGCATAAGAGAAAAAAGATACAAATATAAAATTGAGGAAATTAAGTAAAAACCCTGTACTATTTCATTTGAATTGGAAAATACTAGCAAAAACTCAAGATGTGTTTTTCTTTTTCAAAAATACATATTTCTAAGCTCTTTCCATGGACAGCTTCATTGGCCAATTCTACCAAATATTTAAGGAAGAAATAATTCCATTTTCATACAAACTTTTCCTGAAAATTGAAGAGAAAGGATTACTTCTCAACTCACTCTGTGAGGCCAGCTTTACCTTTATATCAAAAGCAGACAGAGACATTATAAGAAAAGAAAATTACAGACCAATGTACCCAATAAACAAAATTAGAGAACTTTTGCTAGTGCACTTCAAGACTTACCATAAACCTAGAGGAATCTAGGCTGTGCCACTGGCATGAAGACAGACAGACCAATGGACGAGAACAGAGTCCAGAAACACACCAACATCTGCCCGGAAAAGTGATCTTTGACAAAGGCACTAAAGTAAAATCGAACTATTAAAACACACACCTGCCCATAGGGATGCAGAAAACTCGAAAGAAAAAGGACAGGAAAATATACCATGCAAAACTAATCAAAAGAAATCTTGCATAGCTATATTAATAGAAATAAGTAGACATTAAGGCAAAAAGCATTACTGGAGATCAAGAGATCATAATAATAAAAAGTTCAATTCCCCAGGCAGACAGAACAATTCTAAATTGGTAAGCATCAAATAAAGCCTAAAAATATATAAAGTAAAAAATGATAGAACTACAAGACAAATCTAGAATCATGGTGGGAGATTATTAACACACCTCTTTTGGTAACTGATAAAACAAAAACAATAAAATATAGAAAATTTGAACAACATAACTACAAAACTTGACTGAATTGACACATATAGGATACATACCCCAAAGCTGCAGAATACACATTCTTTGCAGGTATATATACCACATAAAAAACAAACTTAAGGGCTAGCCCCAGGGACCTAGTGGTTAAGTTTGGGGCCGTCCATTTCGGCAGCCTGGGTTTGGTTCCCAGGCACGGACCTACACCACTCGACTGTCAGTGGCCGTGCTGTCATGGCAACTCACACACAAAAAGAGGAAGATTGCCAACACGTGTTAGCTCAGGGTGAATCTTCCTTGGCAAAAAAAAAACCCTTAAGATGAGTCACAAAAATAGTCTCAACAAGGTTCAAATGATTCAACTCATAAAGAAACTTCTATATACCGATGGATCAAAGATGAAATCACAAAGGGAAACTGGAAAATATTTTAAACTGAATGATAATGAAAATACATATCAGAACTTACAGCATGCAGCCAAAGTGATACTTAGAATGAATTTACATTAAAATAGATATGTAGGGGGAAAAAGCTGAAAAACAAAGAGCTAAGCATTAATCCTAAAAAATTATCAAAAGAACAAATTAAAAACAAAGAAAAAAGAAGTGAATGAGAAAGATAAAAGCAGAAATCAATGAAGTGGAAAACAAATATACAACAGAAAAGATCAAAAAAGCCAAAATGTGGTTCTTCGCAGAGGCTAATAAAATTGATAAACCCCTGGAGAGACTAATCAAGAAATAAAAGAGATGGGCCAGACCCCATGGCATAGTCATTAAGTTCAGCACGCTCCACTTTAGTGGCCCAGTTCATGGGTTCAGATCCTGGGCACGGACCTACATCACTGCTGTGGTGGTGACCCACATATAAAGTGGAGAAAGACTGGCACATATGTTAGCACAGGGCTAATCTTCCACAAGCGAAAAAAAAAGAGGAAGATTGGCAAAAGATATTAGCTCAAGGGTAATCTTCCTCAGCAAAAAAGAGAGAGAGAGAGAGAAAAAATAAATTAATTTCAGGAATGTAGCACAAGTCTTCAACACAGATAATAAGAGAATATTATGAAATACCTAACGATAATAAATTTGGAGATTTAAATAAAATTGAAAAATCCCCATGAAAACACAACTTACCAAACTGACACTAGAATAAATAGAAAACATAAATTGTTCTAAAGTTATTAAGGAAATTGAATCTGTTATGCAAAGCCTTCCCACAAAGAAAACTCCAACCCTAGAAAGCTTTGCCAGCAAGTTCTACCAAACATCTAAGGAGCCAGTAATGCTGCTTACACAACCATTCCAGAGAATACAAGAGGGAACATTTCCCAACTAATTTTATGAAGTCAAAATCATCTTTCAGCCAAATCTGACAAGGAAATTAAGTGAAAAGATAAGTATATATTAGTCTCACTCAAGAAGATAGATGTAAAACTTGAAAACATTAAACTGAATTTAGCGCTATGTACAAACGATGATACATCACAATCAAGCTGGATTTAGTCTGGCACTTCAGTTTAATGTTTGAAAGTCAATCAATATAATTCATGACATTAACAGAGTAAAGGAAAAAAATTCTACTACCTACCTCTCAAAAGCAGCAGAAAAACGTTTGATAAAATTCAACATCCACTCACACTTAAAAAATTTTGGCAAACTAGGAATAGAAGGGAACTTCCTTAATCTGATAAAGGATACCTAAATAAACAAATACCAAACAACTTGAGAGTAAAACAAGAAAAGCTGACCTGCTGAGATCAAGAAATAAAGATGCCTGTGATCACTTCTATTAACAATGTACTGGAGTTCTTTGTCAATGTAATAAGATAAGAAAAAGAAATAAAGAGTATACATACACTGGAAAAGAAGAAATAAAAATGTCTTTATTTGCAGACAATCTTATTGAGTTCACAGAATACCCAAAGGGAATCTACAACAGGATTTCCACTTCCAAGCAGGACGTAGAAGGTAGCAGAAATCTATTGTTCCTGCTGTGACAACTAGGAAAAACTGGATTTTTTTTTTAAATCACCTCTTTTAAAGATACCAGAGACCACGAAACCAATGAAGACTAAATGAAATTCCAGAAAGGAAAGGACCGTTCCTAAATGAGCAAAGATCACTCAGTGGCCATTTTCTTTCCTATAGGTTTCCTATGTAATTCCTCTTAGAAATTACAACTGTGATTTGTGCAGATTTAGGGCTCAGGATTACACCTGAATAGGCAAAGAGAAAGAGAACTCAGTGAAGCTTTTCATGGTCACCTGGGCTGGAATGGTGGATTGAAAGGACCCTGAAACACACAGCAAGTTTTCCCCAGAGGACACTTACTGAGTGCAGGGGTGGCACAGGAAGCTGGGGGCTGGCCCAGAAAGACACAGTGCATCTCCTCTGGCCTTGTGGTGCTTAGGAGACAATGTCTATTTGTGGGAAGGGCCCACATCAGCATCAAACTACAACCAAGACATTTGTCAGATTTTGAAGCTGCATAGGCAAGGAAGTGCCTAGATGTTAAAAAACACCAGGAATTTTTAAGACAAACTGGAAATGTATTTGTGACATATATCACAAATTATTAATATTCAGAATACATAAAGAACAATAACAAAAGGACCACCAAAAAGATAAATGGGCTAAAGATATCAATTTATGAAAGAAACAGAGATGGCCAATAAACATGTGAAAACATGCTCAGTTGTAATCAAGAAGTTACAAATTAAAACTACCAGACAACATTTCGCCCATCCTATTCAGCAAAATAATACCTAAAATATTTTTTAAATCCAATAATATCAATCCCTATGAAGGGAAAATATTCCTATTAGGTCCAATGGAGGTGCACATTCAATGTTAATAAGACTACACACTAGCTTAGCTGGTGCCTAATTTGCCAGCAGGAAGTCAAGGAATTTTCTTCAATCCCCAAAGGATTTGGCAGAAAGGCTATGAGATAGACCCAAAAAGAAAGGAACTAGTTTAATAGGAAAAATCTGTTTTCTATCTGTGGCCTAAGGATCAGTATGAAAAGGGACAGCAAGAGGCACTGCTAGAGAAAATATAATGTTTTTAACTTTCTCAACCTGGTGAATTAGTGGGCATAATGGGAAAACAGTGTGCTAACAGCAAATACACATAAACTAGAAGTAAAATAAATTCAGCTAGAGAAGGACTCCACACATTCTTAAATGCTAAGTTAACGGAGTCTGGATTTTATCCAATACTATGTGATAAGCAGCCACTGAGCAGCAGAGCCACTGGCAGTGGTAGAGAACAAGGGAGACTAGCGAGAAAGCTACTGCAATAGTCCTGGCAGAAATAACAGGAGCAGGTTTACAAACTTCAACATTACAACCTTTAGGTTACCTTAAAATTCTACTTATGGATAGAAAAAGATTAAATAATACTTGAAGACTATTAGGGGCACAGATATTTGCTTAATTCTCAAACAACACCATAGCAGCAGGTATGCTACATAATGAGGTAGCTTTTAATTATTAAGAAGCAAAAACCTTACAATTACATTGATCAATAATATCAGACATAAAGGTGACTTTTTTACAAGCTTTGGTCAAAAGTGACTTTAAGATAATTACAATGTGACATTTTGACAATATAACAAAGAATGACTTAGGGGTATAATAAATGGGTTTTTTTTAAATTAACTGGATGGATCAAATGTTAAAACGGATGTCAAAGGAATCATAAATTTCAGAAGGTTAACAGCTCGCAGATTGGAAAATTAGCAGGTACGTTTGCTTCAATGGTCATTTGCTTTTCCTTGATGGGTTCTGCCTGCCCGCCCACCTCACTAATGCCCAGCAGGATTCCCCGTGGGGAAACCGCACTATACTCCTGTGCCAGCAACGACCCCCGTCCACCGCTGTGATTATCCACGGCAGACAGTACAAAGGGGCAAACGATTTCAACAGGAAGGTCTTACTCTTCTTCTGGTTCCAGGACAAGGACCACTACTGCCTAAGTACCTTTTTCCATTCCCAAAGCATGCCCTCTCCCTAGTGAGGAAAAAAAATCCAAAAATAAAACAAAAACACATAACAAAATAAAATCCTAAACAGAAAAATTACAAACAAAGCGTAGAAGCCTACTCAAGGCTCAGGCTAAACCTGTTCATACAAGGTCTGTTTTATGTGCATGAATTCTTCACTGTATATTTTCTTATTCTTTTTTTTTAACTTCTTTTACTGAAATATATTTGACATAACACTGTGTAAGTTTAAGGTGTAAAATGTTGATTTGATACATTATATATTGCAATATGATTGTCATTACAGCATTAGCTAGCACCTCTATCACTTCACATAATTATCATTTCTTTCTGTGGTGGGAATAATGAAGAGCTAACCTCTTAGCATGTTTGATTTTTTAATAAAATATTCTTGTCTATAATTAGTTTCTTATTCTTAATGCCTCACTTATGTATAGCTCTTATACAAGCCTCTCAATTTCCAATGTGGAAGGTTCAAGCTGCACTGAAGGCAGACAGGTAAGAGTAACTCTGGTATTTGGGACAGTGTGCTGCCTAATTCAAGGCCAATTACAAATTACTTTCCTAAAAATGCGAGACAGAGTCTGAATGTTTGCACTGACCAGCAAATAATGTACATCTCTTGCTGAGTGCCATACAGCCTACAGCCACTGGAGGGCAGCAGAGAACCTGGTCCCACCCGGGGCAGATTGACAGGGCTTTCTACACCTAAGGCAGCATGACCACCGGAGTGATAAATTCTACTCCCAAACTCCCCGAAAGAGGAAGCTGTAGGAGACGAGATGAAGTGAGATCATGACCCACGGCTGAAGCAAAGGCAAGTTTTAACTGTGTGTGTGTGTGTAAAAATTTTGGGAAACAAAGACAATTACAAAGAACCACTTGTAATCCAACCATCACTGGGGAAAACCACTATTAACATTTGCTTCATTTTGCTGACTTTGAATAAAAATTGCTTAACTAGCAGTGACATGTTTCAACTGAGAAAAAATAAACTCTGAGGTAAGTTAAAGAGTAAAGCACCAGCATCAATACTTGCAGAATGGGTATCAGCAGCTTGGAAGAAAATCCTAGAAAGAGAAGAGTAATACTCTTTAATCAAGAGCATTACCAACACTCTCGATAGCACAGAAGTCAATATTGCGTGGAAAAGCACAAAAATTGGAAGGTGATGCCCAAGAGTGAGATTCTGAATGTGAAACTGTTTCAGGATTACTTGAACAAATTTATCTTCCTTTTTAGGTACACACATTAATGATAGGACCAAAAAACTATAACTAAGTCTAAAACAGTTCTTAAGACAGATATAATAATTCTAAGTGATAATAAAGCAGCGTGGTGTTCAATTTTTCTCAGTCTTTTCAATTACAGATAACAACGTGCCTCATAATCAATGACAAGTTAGATCTGATGAAATATTGCAGAAAATACTTCACTGTATTGTTGGGAGATAATGAAATAACCTATTTAAAGTACTTAACGTAGCACCTACGAAACTAACGGTTCACAAACGCTGGTCACTTTTCACTATTTATTACTCACTTATCCCTTCATCTCTTCAACAACTGTGACTGAACACCCACTGTGTGCTGGGCACCATCCCAGCGCTGGGGACAGAGGGGTAAAAAGACAAGGTCCCTGCTCTGCTAGAGTTACATTTTATCACTATTATTACCATTAATATTACTACGACTGCTGCTACTACTTTTAATTGTTTCCACAGGCTAGAATCTTAAATGAAGTTCTTTAATTCTTTATAATACATGTACGGAAAAGATGGATTCCCTAACTACAGTATAAGAGAAACCCTCTATAATAAGTCAACAATAAATATATCTTTGCCACAGATGTAGAGATTATTCCTTTCCTGGGCCATCCAGATGGGACAAGCTGAAAGGGCCATTGTCAGATCCGTGACAACTATGACACCCGGCAGCCCGGTCCCCTGCAGGATGAGCGAGGATACCTGCCCTGTGCCATCACGGGACATAAAGGCACTCTGGGCAGTGGGAAGAGGCTGTTCCGCAACGTCCCGTCTCTTTTATTGCCCTGACTTCCTTTCCCTTTTTTCCTTCCTTCTACTTCTTTCCTTCTACTTTGTTCCCTACACGAAACACAACAAATGGAGAATTTAGGGGCATAGGAAGTGAACTAAATTTTACCACTAGGTGAGGGTTATTCAAGCTACAAGCTTTACACTAGGATTTCAGAAAATACTCCTAAATTTAAATAGTTGGAAGCTTCCTGATGACACTCCAGTGTCAGTTTGACTTCAAAATTCCCCCTACGGTTCCGAACTTTCTAGGGGGCGGGAGGATAGAAGCTGCTCCCTCCAGCTCATACACAGCTGAGTGGGTGAAATCAGCCTGTTATATCCACTCTTGCCTTCTCCAGTTTCAAGTTCTCAGCCTATTTATCTGAACCCTTCAACAAAGAAAGTCCTAGGAAGGGCATAGCAAGAAGTGAGGTAAAGACAGAGCAGAAAGCGCTCCACAGGATGCTGCTGGGTGGAAGAGAGGGAGACAGAAGGAAGCGCAGGCAGCAAACCAAAGAAGGGCCTCCTATAATTATGTATTGAGATGGGTTTTCCCGACCAACTAGTAAACTGGCGTGGAAGACAACTCCCAAAGAAGAATTCCCAGCACGTTCTAAGAAATGAGTACATGCACTGCCTCGCACAGGGACTACGCTGAGAATACTCACTTGGAACGTTTTACGAAAATTAGCGCCATTACATTTTGTATTGTTATATAATTATGTTGTTTGCCTCTTGACTTTATGGTCTCACCTCATCCTCACTTCTTAAACAGGGCTGACAAAGGAAAAACACTGTAACACAGCATTGGCAGAAATTCCCAAATGCAAGACAATATACAAGATTTGTGGCTAAGATACACAGATTTCACAACTAAATTAAGACGTCACACCTCAATTTGAGCTTGCAATACATTATGAAGCGATAAATAGTCACTAAAGATTTAAAAACTTCAATGCAAGCAAAGGTTGGTTCATACATTTTGCCAGATTAATTTCTTCCAAGAACCTACCTTGGGTTTCATCAAGTCTTTCAGCATTTACGGATGGGATAAGCTGGTTTTCCTCATTTTAGTTACTGACAGGATTGACTCTATTTCCTAATATTGAGCCATCTTTATACTACTGGCATAAATCCTACTTGGTAATGGGAGAGTATTTATAAAAGGTACATCTACTTTCCATAACACCTGGTGGTAAGGCAGAGACATTAATGTCCAGGAGATGGCAACCTATGAAAGAAGGCAGTTTCATGACCAAGAAAATGGCCTCAATTGACATACCTGCTCCTGGGAGGTTTTCACTGAAAAACTGAGACAGCCACAGAGAGAACTGTGGGTCAGTTTCCAAAAGCCATCAAGTGGCTCTAAGTATTCCTCAAAATGCCATTAAAAGTGTATTCAAGAAAATTCTTTTTAAATTCAATAATATGTTGAGGGTCATCTATCACAGTGAAAATAAACAGAAATTACAATTACCAATATCACAGTAAACCTGTACAGTGCAGATTAAGCCTCTCCCCCACACATTTTCTCAAAAACCCTAAAGCAATAAGGCCCTCCTCCTTGCCTTTTCTTAACCAAAGACAAATTACAGGTTCAGTGGCTTTTTAAAGATTTTATTTTTTTTCCTTTTTCTCCCCAAATCCCCTCGGTACATAGTTGCATACTCTTCGTTGTGGGTCCTTCTAGTTGTGGTGTGTGGGACGATGCCTCAGCGTGGTTTGATGAGCAGTGCCGTGTCTGTGCCCAGGATTCGAGCCAACGAAACACTGGGCCGCCTGCAGCGGAGCGCGCGAACTTAACCACTCGGCCACGGGGCCAGCCCCTTCAGTGGCTTTTTATACCAACTTTCTATTTTGGAAATTTTCAAACTTACAGAAAAGATGGAAAAGTAATATAATGAGCACCTGTACACCCTCACCGAGATTTAACATTTCACCATATTTGGTTACCACATTTCCCTTTCTCGCTGTACACACACACTTTTTATGGTGCGTGCTCAATCAAGTTCAATGATTTTTTTGTGTTTAACTTGCCCGACTGTCCCTGACTCAGCAAGTACAGGGTTTCTGGTACTAGAACAAAGGATTCTGCCTTAGTAGAGGGCTAGGCCACACAGTACAGGATTAATAATAATAGAACCAATAATATCACATATAAGGAATTGCATTTTTGTTTATACACTGACCCATTAAAGATAATTTAAAGATTATATAATTCATTACAGACATGTATATATATAAATATATATAATTCATAACAGACATCTTTAGTCATTTTTCTATAGAAATTGGATGAATTCTCAGTTTTTATGAGAAATCCAATTTAAATTACTTTATTTTGACCTTCCAAACACTACAGTTACCTGGTAAAAGCTATATACTCGTGGGTTACAGTCTAGCTCCCTTTACTTACTACGTAACCTTGGTCACTCACTCAGCCTAAGTCTTTCAGGGTCTTCATCTGCAAAACATGACATCTCCAGCTCTCTGCACGTCCAGTGTTCATTCTCACCGGGGAAACTTCACAGCTACTCCTCCTTCTGTCTGAAACACTCTTCTTCCTCTATTTCCCTTAAAAATCTCTATTCTTCCTCCAGGTCTTGTCTCATTGTCTTGGAGAGGACTCCTCCATCCCTCCAGGCTCAGACAGACTCACATTCTCTCAGCCCACCCAAAACCTTCCCTTCACAACAGTTATCACGATGAGCAGTTGTGTATCCACTGCTCTTGCCTGTCTGGGTGTGTCTGGTTCACTGCTGTATCTCTAGAACCTACCATACTGCATTACAAAGGGTAGGAACATAAGAAAAATTGATAAATGCATGAATAATACTATTTAACTCAAGGGGTTGTGGTGAAGATAAATGAAATAATACATGTAAAATCATGCCTAAATCCACAGTAGTTTTTCCTGTTAATTTGACTAGAAACTTTGTGCAAGAACCTTTCCCAGAAGTAACACTGTTACTTTGAATGGAAGGTCTGGGTGACACAGTGAGTCAGAAGCAAGGCAGGCAGACTAAAGTATAAGAGGGCAGGACAGACAGGCTGCCACAACTCCAGATGGGTGATTAATAAGAATGTGACATTTGTGGGCAGGACAGTATCTTCATTCTGGAGTCACCTTCTGCCGTTGCTGGGAAGCTTCATATAGATCTTCTGCCTGACAGAAACTAATCCTGGAGCAGCAAGGAGATACACTTGGCTGGAAAGAATATTGTAAGGAAATTCAGACCACAAGAAGAAAAACTGTTTTTATTTGCCTACGATATAATTGTCTAAGTAGAAAATACTATGGGATCTACAAAAAACTTATTAGAACTAATAAGTACCAGTATACAAGATCACTATACAAAAATCAATTGTCTTTCTATATATTTGCAATGAACAATCAGAAATTAAAATTTAAAAATCAATTAGCATAAAAACATAAGAAATACTTAGGAATATTACATCTCACAAAAGATGTATAAGAGCTAAGAAAAAACACTAGACAAATCCAAAATGAGGGACATTCTACAAAATACCTGACCTCAAAACTGTCAAGGTTGTGAAAAAAAAGGGAAAGAATGAGAAATGGACAGATGAGAGGTAGCTAAGAAGCCCTGATAGCTAAATTCAATGTCCTGGATCTTAGAACAGAAAAAGGACATGAGTAGAACAAATGATAAAATCTGAATAAACTCTATAGTTTAGTTAATAGTAATGTACCAGTGTTAGTTTCTTAGTTTTAACAAATGTACCACGGTAATGTAAGATGTCAACATTAGAGTAAATTGAGTAAGGAGTATAGAGGAACTCTCTGTATTATCTTTGTCACTTTTCTGTATCTCTACAATTATTCCAAAAATAAAAAGCTTATTTCAAAAATATCATCTGCAATAGCTTCAAAAAAATACTTAAGGATAAATCTGACAAAGATGTGAAAGACTTGTAGACTGAAACATTGCTGAAAACTGTAAAATATTGCTGAGAAAAACTGAAAAGACCTAAATAAATGGGGAGATATACAATGTTCATGGATTAGAAGATTCAATGTTGTCAAAATGACAATTCTCCATAAATTGGCCCAAGGATTCAAAGTAATCCCAATTAAAATCCCAGCAGTCTTCCCCCCACCCCCCCAACTTTGGCTAGAAATTAACAAGTCAATTCTAAAAGTCATACAGAAATCCAAAGCAACTACAATAGCCAAACCACTTTGAAAAAAAATATATAAAGTTGGAAGATTTACACTACTGACATCAAGATTATTATAAAGCTACAGTAATCTACAAAGTGTGGTATTGGTGTTAACATAAACAAACAGACAAATCACAGATAAGAGATCAACAAAAACATAGCAGAAAATCTCTGTGATCTTGGGTGAGGCAAGGATTTCTTAGATACAGCATTGAAAGCATAATTCACTTTAAAAAAGGATAAACTGGACTTCATTATAATTAAGAATATATGCCCTTCAAAAGACACTCTCAAACGAAATTAGAGGTTTCACACTTCCCGATTTCAAAACATATTACAAAGCTACAGTAATCAAAACAGTGTGGTACTGGCATAAAGATAGACATATAGACCAATGGAATGGAACAGAGATCCCAGAAATAAATCCTCACATATATGGTCAAATGATTTTTGACAAGGGTGCCAAGACCATCCAATAGGGAGAGGATAGTCTCATCAACAAATAGGGCTACAAAAGCTAGATGCCCACATGCAAAGAATGAAATTGGTTCCTTACCCTGCACAATATAAAAAAATTAACTCAAAATGGATAAAGACCTAAACATATGACCTAAAGTATAATACTCTAAGAAGAAAACATGGGAGCAAAGTTTCATGACATTGGATTAGCAATGATTACTTGGATATGAGACAAAAGAAGAAGCAACAAATGTAAAAACAGGTAAATCGGACATTAAAATTTAAAACTTCTATAAAAAGAACATAATCAACAGTGAAAAGGCAGCCTATAGAATGGGAGAAGATATTTGCAAATCATAGAACTGATAAGTGGTTAATATCTAGAATATATGAAGAACTCCTATGATTCAACAATAACAAAAAATAACCTGATTTGAAAATGGGCAAAGGACTGGAACAGGTATTTCTTCAAAGAAGATATACAAATGGCCAAGAAACACATGAAAAGATGCTCAACGTTACCAATCAGTAGGGAAATGCAAATCAAAACCACGATAGGTAGCACCTCACACCCTTTAGGATGGCTATTATCACAAAAACAGAAAATAACAAGGGTTAGCGAGGATGCGGAAAAATTGAAACCCTTATGCACTGCTGGTGGGAATGTAAAACTGGTGCAGCTGCTATGGAAAACAGTATGACAGTTCCTCAAAAATTAAAAAATGAAACTGTCATATGATTCACCAATTCTACTTCTGGGTATATATCCAAAAAAACTGAAAGCTGGTCTTGAAGAGATAATTTGCATAACCATGTTCACAGCAGCATTATTCACAATAGCCAAGAGGCGGAAATAACCCAAGTGTCCATCAACAGATGAATGTATAAACAAAATGTGGTCTATACACACAATGGAATATTATTTAGCCTTAAAAAGGAAAGAAATTCTGACACATGCTACAACATGGATGAACCTTGAGGACATTATGCTAAGTGAAATAAGCCAGCCCCAAAGGGCAAATACGGCATGATTCCACTTCTATGAGGTTCCTAGAACAGTCAAATTCATAGACACAGAAAGCGAAAGGTGGTTGCCAGGGGCTGGGGGGAAGGGGAAATAGTGCGTTGTTGTTTAATGAGTACAGCGTTTCAGTTTTGCAAGATAAAGCTCTGGAGACCGTTTGTACAACAATGTGAATATCCTTAACACTACTGAACTGTACGATTAAAAATGGTAAAGATGGTAAATTTTATGTTCACAATTAAAGACACCCTTAAGAGAGTGGAATGGGAGAAAATATTTGTAAATTACACATGTGAAAAAGAACTCATATTCATAATATATAGAGAGCTCTCAAGACCCAATAAGAAATTATTATACCTGTAAATAATTTGAAAAATATGTTAAATTAAATACAATGACCACATCAAGTGTTGGCAAGAATATGGAACAACTGGAACCCTCATACACTGTTAGCAGACATGTAAAATAGTACAAATACTTTGGAAAACAGTCTGCCAGTTTCTTAAAAGTTAAGTATACACCTACCATATGACTCAGGTATTTCACACCTAGCCATATGTCCAGGATAAATGAAAGCTTATGTATAAAGAGTTGCTCCTGAATGTTCATAGCAGCTTTATTTGTAACAGCCCTAAACTGGAAACAAACCAATTGTCTTGTCTGTCAATAGGTGAACAGTTAAACAGCCATATAATGGAATGCCATCCAATAATAAAACTGAATGATACACACAACAATCTCAAAAGAACCATGTTGAGTCAAAAACAACACCACCACCAACACACACACAGAACACACAATGTCTGATTCCACTTAGACAAAATCCTGGAAAATGCAAACTAATCTACAGTAACAGAAAGCTGTTCCATGGTCCCTGAGGCCTGATGGGAGGACAGAGGGACCACAAAGAAGCACGAGGAAGACAGATATGTTGGTATCTTGATTGTGACGACGGTTTCATGGGTATATACACATGTCAAAACATTAAATTGTATAAACTTGTGCAGTTAAGTATATCTCAATAAATCCCTTTTAAAAAAATCAAATCCTACCAAAGAACAATCTGCCTAATAGGCATTTCTCTCCAGATCACAGGATTCTTAAGGTCCTTCCAGTTCAAAACCTCTACAATCCAACTGGCACATAAGGGATTACCCAAAATATAGTCTAGTCTGTCTTACAATCTCTAAAGAGAGAGTGGAAAATGTGAATAAACCATCAATAAGGATTTCAAAATGTCACTTTTAAAAACTGAGGAATTACTCATCAAGGAAAAAATATTTAGAGAGAATGCACAATGTCTCAGATGTTAACTCTCATTAGTAAAAAAATAATTTTGTAGATCTCTCTGGTGTATCAAAAAGCATCTGAACTACAGCAAGTTACTCCCATAAAAAGAGAACTCGGTTACTAGCCATGATGCCAGATTTATCTCAAAGGTAAATTAATCTGTTTAAATGATAGAATAAATGGTACTTATGGTTCAACAATAGTTATTTTTCTTCCCAATGACTGTAAGCTTGAGAGCATAATTTCAGATTTTTTGGTTCAAATTCAGTGAAAGTAGGGACTACTGTATGCACTGTAATGTGTAATTAAATACATGAAGAATAGAAAGATCTGAGACGAGAGCCCACATGAAAACCATCACGTTTCCCCGTTAGCGAAAGGTGGGAGGAAAGATCCAGAAAGCCGTGTGGAAATGCAGTCCATGCTTGCACTGACAACCTTTTATCACTCCCTTCATCCTATCCAGCTGTGAATCTCAGCAGACAGAAACGTGGGGTATGGCTTGTAAGATTCTGAAATGCTTTGCTGTTAGCCTTTTCTGCCCAGCACAGAGTTTTACCAGTAAATCCCAAAAGTGTTTGTTGAATTGAACAGAAAAGAAGCACAGAGACCTGTGAAGGCGTTTGGTCAGGAGATCTGGATTCTACATCTGGCTTGGCTAGACAGGAAGTCGTATGACATTGGTTAAGCCACTTTATTTCCATTTCCTTATCAGTAAAATGAAAAATTAGTGCACACACACGAATCCTAATTGTCAGGTTAAGTGAAAAGGACAAGAAATTTGCAGAATGGGAGAGTTCTGTATTCAGGCCAACTTACCAATAATTCCAATGTAACAAGCTTTTCACGAGCAAGCTCTGTCTCCCAGAAACTGTCAGATGCTTGAGATTCAGAGATTAATGAGTAGTTTGGTCTCCACTTAAAAGGGAGTGTTAAAAATAAAGAAAAGAAAAACGTTCCTGCCTTTGAAGAACTGACATTGCCACTGGTGAGACAACTAAGACACAATGAACCAGAACTAGAAAATGCAGTGAGTTTGGCACCAGGAGAGAGGAAAGTTCAAGTGTAACGGGAGCACTGAGGAGGAAACTCCACTGTAAGCTCACCTGCTCAAGTCAGAGAAATCTGCCACGTGTACAGAAAACCAGGAGGATTTTACAGGGGATGCTCTACTGGGACAAGCAAAATCCAAGAGGTGGGCTTTTAAGAGAGTCTAACCTGAGTTTCTCAACACTCTCAATAATTAATCAGTAATTACAGCTCAAAGATAGTCTAAGCCAATCTGAGTAGAATCCTTTATATAACAGAAAGACAAAAATCTGAGATTGTTTTATCTGAAATGACTACAAATGGTATTTCTGCATGATTCTAAAACTAACAGAAATCCATTTTTTCCTAAAGCTATATTTCAATTTTATTGATTGATTTTGGTATTTGCTTTCTTAGAAAACACTGCTAGTTAGGATTTACTGCCTACAGGCTTGCCCTACTTGTTAATGAAAAGAATAAAAACAAAAACAAATTTTTAAAACCCTTCACAGAGGCAAAATGGAAAGCAGTGTTTTAAGTACAGAAAGATTAAATATTAACATTTTAACCAAGGTCACTCTTTTTGGTTTGTTCTCTACTTACAGCATTTAAAAAAAGAAAAGAAAAACATGTGTGCATGCATTTGTATTTATATTTGAGTGTGTGTGTGTGTGCGTGCCTGCGTGTGTGTGTAGGACACGTGGGGAGAGGAGAGTTTCTTCGTACTTCCTACTGAGGTACTTACAGTGCTGATCACAATCAACTCTGGCAAACACTACTTGATTTTCATTTGGATATTCTTCCTTAATGACATTGGAAGCTTCTTCAAAAATTGGATGCAACATCTGGCTGAAACGACACCTATGCATAGAGAAGGATACCAGTTAAAACTGAAAAGCAGAAGCAATAACACCTCATTTCAGTTATTATTCACTGATATTTAGAATACGTACGATAAACAGATTTTGAGACAATCACATACTAGTTAATTTACTCACGGATCCTGATGTCATTCACTGGAGATGAAGACCATTTTAAATTCAAAGACTGTACAAATTAAAAGATTTTGGTTTTTTCTTAAGAAAATGGCCAACGTTATGGAGCACACAGCTAAGGGTCTCTCACCGAGGCCATGAAACAAGTGTGAAATAAGCCATCTAAGATGCCTCTACTTGGACTCGTAACTACTAAGACCTGAACATTTACAAAGGAAATCAGCTTCCTCTAAATAATGAACTAATTTTAGACTACTGTACAAAATTTTTAAAATGGTAAGTTTATTGCAAATATTAGACCAATTCACCTGACTAGCTCAATCAAATCTTACAGGCAAGTTAGTATACTAAATAAATAAGCTGTATGAAAAGGATATATAGTATATAATGAACTGTTTCCCCCAAAACTTACTCTAGGTTAAAATGGGCTTTTGCATCTATAAACATATTAAATATACTAAGTCCAGGAGCAAAATTTTAAATTCTTAAACAAGATTTCCCGTCCATGTTTCCTTGTCTGACCTTTCTGTTTATTTTGTTTTTACTTTTAAAAAAGGGCACAAACCCCACAATATTCCAGAAACTTGACACTTCTGATTCTGACTGTCCCTTAATCAGACCAACCATTTCACAAATATATGTTGTGGGTCATTAAAGGGACCTGATAAGAAAGAGGAGAAGAATCAGATGAGCAGACAACAAGCTGGGTTAGAACGGTCATTCTCATACGAAAAACGTATTGGGTATCTGTTAACAAAAAGCAAACAATAATTGCTACTATGGCTTCCAGAGCCCTTCTCCACTAAGAAATTTACTTAAATGAAGCCTGTGAACTCTTTAACCCACATGTGATTCGGTCATACATATTAACTATGATTCAACAAAAATATCATAAAGCCTGTGAAAGGATGCCCACTTCATACTTCCTGCCTGTTTCTTTTGTATGTATCTCTTCCAGCCCACTCCCCTGACTTCCTAAAGAGAGGTCCTAGAGTACATGAAGGAGACACAATCTCTATCTTCAATCTCATGCTTTCAAGTGGCTCTCTCCTCTTTTAGCATTCTTAACTCCCATCTGGGGTAGGTGGGCGGGGTCTGTGGACATCAGGGACCATGTCTTACTGGACTACATATTCTAATAAGCATTTCAATAAATGTCTGTTAAACGAATAAACTGATAAACTAGAGGAACTGGAGAGGCTGGGATCACAGGTGTGTGGGTTCTTAGAGCTTGCTGAAAATGGGGTGCCGGAGGACAGAGAGGCAAGGGCTGGGGATTGGTCACTGGTTTCTTGAAGAATTAGGAATATGGCCTAGTAAAGAATCAGAGGGCAGGCTTCTGGCTTAAGAGCAAGGTAAAGACATACATTAAGGGCTCCTTCTTTCTGGATTGTCCAATTTGCTGCCCGGGAAGCATTTAAGTACATTTCATCTTTAAACAGATCAGTTTTAATACCAAAAGGTGAAAGGAGAAGATGAAATAAAAGCTCAACTGCAATATTACTGCACCATCATACAGCTGAATCCACACATACGGAAAGTTACAATTATAAAAGTGACGTAACAAAAGCAATACATCTATTAAAAAGGCCTGAAGAGTCATCTGAATCCAATCTCCAATCTAGTGCTTGAACCAACCCTTTACAAATCAATCAAATGGGTAAAAGTCTTCACAGGGACAATTTCGGAGCACTTACTAACATGATGGGGGTGGGGGGAGCGGGGGGAATTAGCTTTGGAGTCAGACATACCTGAATTTAAATCTCAGTTCCACCAACTTACTAACCATACGACCCTTCTGAGCCACAATTTCCTCAACCTATAACAGAAATTATAATACCTACCTGTGGGGTAGTTCTGAGCATTAGAACAATGCATGTGAAGAGCCTGGCACATAACCGCATTATTAAGTACCTGCTATGATTTATCACCCTCTGAGGTCTATCAGTATTTTTAGGCAGTTCTACCAGAGAATCCTTCCTTAAACTATGCCACATCCGTAACTTCCAGAACTCAGATGCTAGCCTTTCAGGCCACACAGAGTAAGTCTACGTCTTGTGGCCAATTACCTAAGTTTTTTCAGTTGAATAAAAGAGTACTAATTCATGAACAACTCAAGGTATTCTTTGGGTAATATGTTTTCCCAAATAATTGTAATTAGTCCACATTTCCAATCTAATTTTTGCAACAAGGTCAAAGGCACGTTCTAGTTCTCTTTCTTACCACACACAAAATCCCTCAACAAGAGAAGCATGTTCTAGTTTTAGCTCTGCCACAATCTAGTCAGGTAACCTTGGCAAAACACTTCACTCCTCTAGATCGTGGTTTTATCTTTAAAGTGGATTGGACTAGATAATCTTCTACCCAATTTTGTGGCTATTGTTACATCTGGACAATCTTAAGTTACCTTGGAAAATGCTACCTTTGTTATACATTTTATAAATGCTATTTTCTCTGTATATCTTCAACATTTTACTGATGTTCTTTAAATACCTTTACTATATATCATTCACAATAAATATTTATTATGTACTTATCTGCCAAGTATTATGCAAAGTGCTTGGGGATTAATACTGAAAAAAAATAGTTATGGTAACTTTTTACAAAGCTAACAATGTAGTGGGGAGGCACCAACTAAATTATTGCATACAAGTATTATGATTGGGTAAATATGAGATGCTATGGGAAGATACAAAAAGGGTTCCTAAGCTGACTTGAGAGCAAGGGTAGGGATACTCATCTAGGAAGGTGACCTGAAGAAAGTGGCACCTAATCTAAGACTTGAAAGATGATTACAACTTAACTAGGTAAATAAATGGGTGAGAGAAGAGCGATCTGTTCAGGCAAAGAAAATATCACAACTAAAGGTCCAGTGACAAAAGAGTAAAGAATATTACAGAAACTGAAAGATATTCAGTATAACTAGAAAAGAATGTGGGAGTGGAGAGAGGCAAGACATACAGCTGTAGAGGTAGGAAGGGACCATGTCATCAGGAGACTTCTAGGCCAAGGTAAGGGACTTACCTAAAGGTAATGAAAAACCATGTAAGAGTTTTAAGATGAGGTGTAAACTAATCTAATTTGCACTTAAGGAAAAACCACTCTGGCTTACTTTGTATAGAATAGAGCAGAGACACGTAAGACGAGAAGCCCAGGAAATAAATGAGGAGACTGTCACAGGAATCTAGGTGAACCACAGGACTGTGGCCTGACGTAGAGCAGCCGCAAGGAGGAGGCAGTGAGCCTAAAAAGGTCAAATACGACACAGAGTGCCTAGCAATAAGGATTATGCGAGTGTTTCAAACCTCTCTCCAGCTGAAGTGCCCTTCTTCCTATCCCCATGTCACATTCATTACCATCTACTACATATTATGCCCTTGTTCTAGACTCTGGGAATACTGAGTAAGACAGTATCTCAGCCATCAAAGTTTGTTTGCTAGGGCACAAACAAAGATAAAAGACAAAAGGATGTAGTAAGAAAAAGAAAGTGGTACATAGGGTACCATATGAACACAGAAGACAGATGCTGATTGGGAAGGGGAAAGGAATAAAGGCTTCCTGGAAGTAGCAGCAGATGGTATATGTTAAAAAATGTCAACATTATTGTTCCTTCTAAACTTGCCACACCCAAATGCTCACCTTCAAACACTGGAAAAATACAGAACTGCATGAGGTACTCTGTGTGTTTTTGTGTGTGTATGTGTGATATACACACATGAGATATTTTGGGTTTTTATGTTACCTGCTTTTATTTTAAGATGTAGGATAATGCAATCAGATATATTTCTCTCTTAAAATACAAATGCTCACCAAATTAAGCTACTCTATTTGTGAATGAGCCTTAATTTAACTGATTTTGTTTATGGAACATGGTCTCACAAAAGAAAAAGGCTTCCCCACTCATCCCTTTCTAGCCCAGAAACATTCACCTTTAGCAAGTTAAAAAAAAAAATGATGCAACCTCCCCCTCCCAAAAATAATAAGATTATTACTTACCAGTCAGCATAAAAATTTACTAAAGCAACATCAGCATTGTCTGAAATTGAAAAACAAAACCAAACAACCTAAGTTATTTGTGTCGACATAATTTTGACATAATTAAAGACTTAGTTTTCGTCATGGTCTTTTCCACAGTAAAGGTCCTCTAAAAATACACAGTAACAATTAAGTTACTTCTCGCTCACAAACCCATACATAGAATCATGGACGGCTTACGAAATTTGTGGGAGTCTCTCTTCCTTTTTTCCTATATCCTTCATGTTTATACTTTCACCAAATGAATAGAAAATACAAAAGGGGAATCAAACCCAGACCAGGCAAGTAAGCTACTCTCTTGCCACTCTCATAAAAAGTCAAGTGGAATGACCTGCACTTTAATAACCTATTTTTTCACCTTCCATATTAATGCGTAAGTGAGAAGTAGCTCTTCAAATAAAATCCTATTTAACAGAAAAGACCTGTCTAACCAAGCCATTTCGAAGTCTCAGATGTCCCACCTAAGTGCAACAAGTAATCTGCAACTAACAGCGTTGCATAAGATGCACTTTTTCTGGTTCCCATCCACTTAAGTTATTCTCTGTTGCAAAAATAACTTAGTATCATTTGCATATCCAGATGTGAAGAGGTGAGAAAGATATATTTGTTCTTTTCGCCTAAACCTAATACAGAGAAACTTAGATAACTCCTCAAGTACTCACAAAGATATTCTAGAATTTGGAAGATGAAAGGAGTGAGAATGATATGTCAGTTTCAACTTTCTTCTTCCTTTTTTACCTTCAAAGCCCTTTTTATCCACTTGCCTATTCACTCTAAAGGAGTGGTTCACAAACTGTGGTCCCCGGACCAGAAGCACCAGCATCGTATAGGAACTTGCAGAAATGCAAATTCTTAGAGTCAGTCTAGCAGTCACCATCAGAAACTTGGGGCCAGGCCCAGCAGTACAGATATTAATAAACCCTCCAGGTGATTCTGATACGTGCTAAAGTTTATAGAACCACTGCTCTACAGAAATCTCATAATGCGGGAATAGACTTTTTAACATTTAAAACCAGTTCCAAGGACACAAAACAATATATGCTGCTCAATGAATAACACCTTATACCTCTATTCTTTTTGGTTTTGTTATGCTCAAACCAGTGGTTGAAATGGAGCGCTTTAAAAAAATCATTTACGCACTTTGTACATTTTCTTAAATCTCCTCAGTTGTGATTTCTATCAACCACGTCTTCACCTTCCCTCCAGTACTTTTAAAAGCAAGAAATGTTTCCCCCAAGTTAATTCCATCTACAAATTGTCAGCAAACAAAACATTCACTAAAACACTTTTTGAACTTAACTGGACCAATGACAATAAATGAGATCAGGTGATTTAGTTAAAAATTTAAAAAGACCAATTCCTCGGCTGCGTCCTAAGGTCATTAACATTCAGCACTGCACAGTGGAAACGGCTGGCCTCTAAGTAGGCTTTAGCAAAATACTTCATGAATTGTTAACAGTGGAATTTACAAGAAGGTAAAGAAATAAAACAAAACCAAAAGTTTACTTCACTTGTAACACAGGAAAGCAGACTTCGCTTACCAAAAACTTAAAACCAAAAGTCCTTTGTTAATTCAGTGCACCGTGGAATCAGTCAGAATGTCAGCTCGCCAACTGTTCTAGATAACTGAGATTTTACTTTGTTAATTCAGTGCACCGTGGAATCAGTCAGAACGTCAGCTCGCCAACTGTTCTAGATAACTGAGATTTTACTTTGTTAATTCAGTGCACCGTGGAATTAGTCAGAATGTCAGCTCGTCAACTGTTCTAGATAACTGAGATTTTACTTTGTTTCTGTATATAAACTAACTCTTTATAGAGAAGGAAGTGTACTTTGTTTAAAAATATCAAGGTACTTACTTAAAATGTCATCTATATTCTCTGTATCAAGACTTGTTATTTCAGTTGTTACAGGAGTAAAAACCCAAGTTACCTGGAAATTTAAAAAATGTGAAATTGATAAATGTTTCCACAAAAGGCAAATAAAGCATAAAGTCTAAAAAGGAAAAGAAAATTTATGAATAAAGTTAGTTCCACCTGTTATTTACAGAATCATCCAACAACTGGTTTTAATCTTTACTATCTCCTCTAACCCTTCGCTAGGTCAGCGAAATAGAAGTACAACTTCTCAAGCCTGGAAACTGGTCAAATAAGGCTTCTTATACTTCCAAATATATAAAAGAGATTGTTTCTAAACAATTAAGAAAATTGAGAATTTACTCACTCTGTTAAATTAATACTTTCAACAACTTCATCTTTATGGCGCCACAAGAAAAAAATTGCCAAATTATTATCAGTTTTGAAAGAATATAAAACCAAAGCTACGTTTGCTGATTCTATCCCCCCATGTTTCTAAGACAGAACAAAATAATGAAGAAGACGATTCAAGAAAGACTCTTCAAATTGTGAACCAAAAGCCCTTCTTGCCTCATCTTCACTTACTGGTGATAACAATGTAAGTGAGAGGCTTATATTAAAAAGAGAACAAGAATGTTTTGCTTCCACTTTAACATGTCTGAACCATAAAGTGCACATTTATCAAAGAAAATCTCCGTTTTCTAGTTGCAAAACAAAGATACAATTTTAAACTCAACTATCAACTGTTTACTTATTTTTATATAAGTATATTTTATTTTTAGGTTCCATCTTTAACAGGCTACATGGTTTGATGTCTGACAGTTTTTTGTTCAAACCAGAGTTTGCATATGGAAATTTATTCAGTGAACCGTTGCTTTTTAGTGAGTGACAACTAACGGCAGGCCCTGATCCAGGTACTGAAGACTACTCCTTCACCCACCCGTTTCACGGACACTTTAGTACTCAGAACGGTTGCAACTCAAAAATTTTATAATTCACCAATTCAATTTCTAATGGTATAAAGAGACGCATTGATGCTGGTATGAAAATAAATCCCGCTAATTATTTGAAATGTTTCTATAAACTTATTCTTTTCTTAGAAGAAGCCTAAGAATAATATGTCTTATTTTCAAGTTAACATAATAGGGTAGCCAATAGCTGGCTACTATCTGCTAGCAACCAATAAATTCTACTCTCTTGAAAGTAAGACAGATAATTTAAAATCCCTGAATATTTGACTTATATAACTAATTCCATTATTTTCAACACCTCAGAAATTAACTGGAAAGATCAGACTTCCTTCACTAATCATTACTTACTATCCATATCTCAGTTAACAGATTCTTTCCTCATCAGTGTATGATCAGCTCTAGATAATTGTGTAACCTGTTAAAAGATAAACTGAGGCATATTAAAATTTTTAAGACTTTATTGGAGCAAAAATCAATTTGAATCAGGTAGCATCCAATCTAACAGATAGAAGGGAGGCCCAAGGAGCTGTACTAAATGAAAAACTTTCATAGGCAGAAGGGAATGGGAAGAAGGAAGTTACACTAGGCAAAAAAGCAGGTTGGTTACTGCAAAATTACTTCCCTGTAGGGGATGGCAGGGGTGTATCAGGCAGGTTACCTAACTAGTGCTGATCAGGCGATTCCTCATTGACTGGTTAAGATTCCATTTCTGGGGCAGCCGAAACTGTAAGTTGTCTCGGGTTGGTGTTATGGGGCTTAGCATAAGTGACTCCATTTTGGGCCTGTTGTCTTGTTTTTAACAATCCAATTATATTAGTATAGCAAAAGTTTAGAGTGGATTGTGTGAAGAAAAATTCAAGATGATAACACAAAAATATTATCAAGGGGCTGGCCCCGTGGCCGAGTGGTTAGGTTTGTGTGCTCCGCTGCAGGCGGCCCAGTGTTTCGTTGGTTCGAATCCTGGGCGCGGACATGGCACTGCTCATCAAACCACGCTGAGGCAGCGTCCCACATGCCACAACTAGAAGGACCTAAAACGAAGAATATACCACTATGTACAGGGGGCTTTGGGGAGAAAAAGGAAAAAAATTTTTAAAAAAAAATCTTAAAAAAAAATATATATTATCATCAAGCAACGAAGCTGATCATTATCAAAGTCATTAATAACCTGACAGTCATTTATAGAGTGTCTACTAGGTACTGAGGGCACATGCATGAGGTGTGCATGCTCTGCCTCAGGAGCTCTCACACCAGTGGTGACGGTCAGGAGGGGAGGAAGATGCTAAACACAGATATAATGGTCTTCAGCTGTCTAATCCAAGAAAGCCCACTTTTGAAGAGCAAGTTATCGCCTATCAAAATACAGAGAAGCATATTCTAAATTTAATTGCTTTTAACTTTGAAACACATGGCAAAAATATTTACACGCTAGGTAATGACAAAAGAGAGGCATCAGTCAATTTGGCTGCATTAATAGCTAATTATTAGTTAAGAAACATTGTGCTAAGCAGCATGCAACTGATAAGACGTGTGGAGCGAACAGCTGTGTGGAAGAGGGCCCACAGCAAGAAAACCGTCACTGACCCAACAATCTCTCCTCCCTGAAGGAGATAAAGGCGGCGGCTGACCATTAACATTTCTATTAATATGCAGTGTGAAGGGAAAGACAGGTTGTTTATTTGAATTGTTAGCAAGCTCCACTAGTCTGGCAAATTGTTTCTTTTCATGTCAGCCCTGGGCGGAAACAAGATTCTCCTGGGGAAACATCTTTATGTGTCAAATGCTATACTGCTTAAGTAAAATAAAGACGAGTAACTCTAAACCAGGACAGGAGAAGGGTAATCGTTAATTTAATTTTTTTAAATTTAGACTTGAAGTAAACTTTTAAAGTTCTTTTTTAAAGAAACAACAAAAGCCTACATAGAAATTTTGAATAGAAGATCTTAATAGTCATGGAGAATATAGCCTCTAATGGTGGGATATTTAGACAACATATGTAAATAAGCAGACAAAAACTTATGAAATATTTCACAAATTGGTCATTCTCTTCAGTTCATTAACTCATTTTGAACTTGCCAAGAAAACTGAGAAGGCTCTCCAATCATCTCCTATAATTGATTGGATAATTCCTTCCACATGCATTTCTTGACTAAATATTAAACATTCCAGTCTGAGGTTGTCTAGTGAAATGATCTTACATAAAAGGCACATCAATGAAATGGTAAACACTGCACCCAAATTCATTTTAAAAAAAAATAAGTGACAGGCTAGATTTAAATAGGAGCTTCTTCAGCAAGAATATTTTCTTCCATCAGATGATTTCTTAAAGTTGAGATATCTTTGGAACTAAAAAGCTTTTCGTTCCTTTAAACTTCCCTGTATCCTCCATGACCACCTGACTGGCTAGCGATGCCAGTGCCCTGGCTGTATTTCCACAGCACTTTTGAAGCCACCCAGCAGTCAGTCGCTTTTCTCAAAACAGGCCCCAGAATTGTTCCGCTTCTTCCTCTTTGTGTACATGCTTTTCTCTCCTGGAGTGTTCTCTTCTCCACTACTGCATAATCAATCCTTCAAGGATTGATTCCCTCCTCCATGCAGCTTTGTCTGGTTCTCCTAGTAGAAAACGACTTTTCTTTCTCATAAACCTGACCTACTCCATGGGGATCAAACAAGGGAAACTGTAGGCTAGGGAAATGGAGTTACTGCGAAAATAAGACTCTCTCTAGATTAGACATCAAGTTGAAACAAGATATAATGAAAAGCTGATTACATGATAAAAAGAAAGTATTTTAGAAATAAATTTTGGAAAGACATTTTATTAAGCACTCTCTCTCAACGTTAGGTCAAACTCTAATTGTCACAATATTAACATATATACTGCTATAATACCAGAACACACAAAACGCTCTGGTACTCAGTGCAAAGGCCAAGAGCTATTCCTCTTCTGAAAAAACATTAACTGAACAAAACAATAATCCAACAGGATCTTCTTCAGAAGTATGAACTCACAGCAATAACAACACATACTGGAAATGAACTATTAAAGCTTTTCTGTTCATAATTTTTAAAATAAATAAACTTTCCTAGAACATTAAGACCATTCGCGTATACCCTTAACAGGAACTACTACGACACTCCCTGAACTGAATCTCTCCCTTCAATCCAACCTGCCCACACAGGCCAGACCAATCTTTTCAAATGCTGCTTTGCATATATCAATTCCTCTGCCCAAAAAAACCCTCAAAGGCTTTTCATTGTCTACAGTATAAAAGCCTAATTCCACGGCCTGGCATTTAGGATCATTCACAAACTAGCCCACACTTGCTTTCCCAAATCACATCGTACTGCTCCCCATCCCTATCCCAGACTCCAACCACCACGAACTCCAGCCAGAGGAACCACAGATTCTAACTGGCCACACACTCCAGCTTGCTTGAGACAAACCCAGTTTACGCCTGTTGCTCTAGAATATTAATAGCACCGCCCCTTTCAAAAGAGTCCTGGCTAGGGCAATAAGTTATATAGTGACCCTCTTTGCAGTAGACCCTTAGCAACTGAAAGTAACCGTAACAAGCTCTTCACAAATTCTAAATTATTAATAAGCATATAACGTCCTTCCATATCATATACAGTAAAATGAAAAATGTAATGAGAGTGAATCGAGAAGAACAAAGATAACCAAGACGTGAGTGCTAAACCAATCCCTAGCCTCACTCACCGAGTTAAACACTAGGCTCTTAGCAAGGGAATAAAACAGTAACTCAGAAAAACTACTACACGACCCTTCAAGGGTCACTCACAAATGGTCCAAATCCGGTAAGTTACAAATCCACGAATGCAGACAGTCTACAGCAGCTGCAATTCCTAAAATGTGTCTGTTTATTCTCCTGCCTCCATACTTTGCTCACGCAGTTTCCTCTGCTCAGAGCAGCTAGGAAAACCTATCTAGTTTCCAAGACCCAATTCAAAAGCTGTCTTTTCTACGAAGCCTTTCCTGATGGTCCCAGACAACAACGATTCATTTCTCTCTCCTCGGAAGCCCCAGAGCACCTTCGGTAGGGTGTTAACACATGATCTGCACACAGGTTATCTGTGCTACCCTACCTCAAGCAGGAGACTCTGCGTACCTTGAAAGGAGAGCCTGTGCCTTATTCAAGTTGTATCCCACAGATTACTTACTACAGTACCCTATTTGTATACAATAAACACTCAAATCTGTACTAAGTGAAAGAATAGAGTATGTTAATACACTAACAATTCAGAGGGAGAGCACTGGAGGTGAGAAATGGGGGAACAGCCAACAAATATTTTTAACATGTTTGAGGAAAATAAGGCTATCGAATAGGAATGAAGTCTATATTAAAACTTGTTTTGAATTATGTAATGGTGAAAAGCACCCACTAGGTGATAATTCCTGACTCCCATTTAGCGGGAATCTCAGAAGTGATCTTCACACCCACTGCAGCAACCCCTCTGCCTCACTGTCCAAGAGCCGTCCTGAGCCCCTAATCACACCTTCTTCTGGGTCCCCCAGCTGTTCTCCGACATGATTTCCAGATGCTTCAGCACACAGAATACCCTCCTTTAGGAACAGCCATGCTACATTAGTGGATGGAGATCCAGCACTTCTTGCACTGTCCTATTTTAAGGTGGTTAAAGCAGTCACGAAAAGAGCCGGAGACTCTCAGGAGCAGAAGCTAAGGAAGGATCAGGCAGAAGAGTTTACCGAATATTACATCTGTTGGCAAGATTTAGAGGCACAAAAGCATTTGCTAGGCTTTGCTTTAAGCGTTTTATTAGAACAGCTTAGTAAACTGAGTTTAGAAAACGATATTTCCAGTGAGTTTGTTTGTTTTAAAGTGCAATACCTTAAAACCTTGCTGTTCAAATAGTGGTCCCTGAACCAGCAGCATTGGCATCACCTGGGAGCTTGTGAGAAACGCAGAATATGAGGCCCCTGCCTGGACCTACTGAACCAGAATCTCCATTTTGCTAAGATCCCAAGGCATTCCTACGCGCATTAAAGTTTAAGCAGCACTGCCTCAGAGAACAAAGCTTTTGACTCTACAGACAAGCATGGAATTCATTTTAAACTTTCTACAATGTTTCTGGTCCTCAAATATGAACACAAGAACAAGTAAGACTCATTTGTGAGAATTCTGTATTGACATGCAAATTACTGATTTTAGAAAATGTGGAATCCATAATCTTATTAGAAATTTGCATAGATGTTAATTTTTAAAAGTATACTGCCTTCTGCCTGAAAGGATATTTCTGCATGAAAATTATTAGCATAAAATAGGATGTTTCCCTCCTTGTGGCATTACTATTCTCCACTGGCATTACACCTGCTAGGCATTCTGCAGTAATAGCTTAGAGGATTTTTGCTAAATTGGTTCATTTATCCACCTTTCTGTTGGGAGATTCTCAAAGCCCTTTACAAGCTATGTCTCTCCTACAGCAAGAAATAAGCACTGTCCCGAGCAACAGCTCCCTTCTACTTCTAACCCAGGCTGACAACTCAGCCTCCCACCTGAAGTCCCAATGCCACTGGACCCAGACTGCTTCTCCTCCCTGGGGCCCCTGCTCTCACTCTCAGTTTTGCATTAAGCTGGCAGGCAACAGAAACGAAGAGGTTTGCAGTTGGCTGCAAGGAGTTAGGAGATATGAAAGGTCCCGGGAGGAAAGAAGCTGAGGCTGACAGGCACTGTATGAGCCTTGAAGCTGAGTATCAATCAAGGCACATCTCGCTGTTAGTATTCCCAGAAGCATTACAATGAACTAGAAGTTCAAAGAGAGGGGAAAATAGGACTAAGCGTAGAATAACACGGGGAAGCTATTTAACCCTTAAATTGCTCAGGGACAAAACATTCCTATAACATCAGTGCAACCCATTTTGGACAAGTCAGACCAATCTGCTTTTATAAAGAAACACTAGAACAATTATAATTCTTCATTAAATAACTCAATTATGATGGGGTAGACATTTGGGAAAAAAATTCTATGCAAAAAAAATAATTCATGTATAGATAATATAATCCTTAAACTCAAATTCTGCAAGTAAAAACAAATATAGAAAAAAAAAGCTGTTGCAACTCATACTTTTTCTTGCATATTAGTTATTTGATCATGCATGGATTTCCACTAAAATTGATGTCATCTGTGTTATGTTCTTCACTGTATTCTAAAAATGGGATGAACTAATTCACCTTAAATAGACCATGTACTTCTCTGAACTTCAGAGAAGGATGCTCTTGTTATAAAATGCTTTTCAGAACTGGAAATGAGCTTCTCAACGTGTAGACAGGATTTTTTTCTTAAAATCACCACAACACTACTCCTCTGAAACCCAAACAAAGCATGGGAATTGGGAGAAAATTCAAGATGAGAACTGTTTTCTTCTTTTTCTGTACACACTCTGGAACCTAGGGGGAGCGGTTATGTGCAGGGGGTGGGGGGGAGAGTGAGACAATGTTCCATCCATCCCTGTCTCCCAATTACTGCCTAGCACTGGATCTTGTAAGTAACTGTCTAGAACAAATACTTGCACACATATGCCAAGAGAAAATTATGACTGCTGTCCTTGTGCCACACTGTAATTCCTGCCCACGATGCCTGATGAAAGTAAGTTCCCCTAAGACAGTCTACATACAAGCTGGTACATACATTCTTTTGTGAGATCACTCATTCGTTCCACAAATAATTCACTGAGCCCTCTATTACATGCTAGGCACTGTACTAGGCACTGGGGAAGGGGTGTGAATAATATCATATTGATGTTTATATTACATCTAGCAAGATCCTCAAACAATTTCATTTTCACATTAAAAAAGAGAGAGAGAAGATCCTCTCTCCCAAGCGTTTTCATCCATAATTCCTGCAAAGTCATTACCTCTTCTCAAAAGAAGATAACTGCTGGGCCTTGAACAACAAGAATTACATAGTATGTTATACTCCCTTTTTGCCAAGGCTTTCAAGAGGCTTTGAGCTAATCTTAACGTGGAACAACTGCATTGACACCGTTATTGAACAATCTCCACACACTAAAGGTGGGACAACCAGATATTAATGCTTCTTGATAGGATGCAATAGGAAACAGAAAGCACTACTTGTGAAGAATTCTTAAAACTCAAAAAACTGAACTTGACCCCACCCTAATCAAGCCCAAGCACTAGTGTAGAGGAAACAATAGATATAGAGAAACGCAAAATGACACCATGAGGTTGCAAGCTGCCACGTCAAAATACAGGAAATTTTATAAGAAAAATCACAGCCTATCTTCATTTGGACACTCCCTAGAAGTGGATGCTGAGACAAGTAGCCAAGTACAAGCAGTTCATTTGGGAGAAAAAGGAAGTACCCACAGAGAAATAGGAAGTAGAATGGAAAGACAGTCAATATACAACATAATATAGTGAACTAAATATCAATGTTTCCACTTAACTTTTTAAAAAAAATTTCAAGGTTTATACCAAATAGACTGTCACATCTCCTAAATTACATAATTTAAATTCTTTAACTCTCTGATTTACCAGCTTCTGCTGGTGGCATATGCATTTCTACACCACACAATGTAAAGGAAGTATCTCCTACATATGTCAAAGAATGCCTTTATTTCACCACTAAACATGTAACCCAGACTGGGTTTTTTCTGATGAGTCAACAGCCTTCAATGAAACAGTCTTCAGAGAAACCTTTCACATTCACTTAGTTCTAAAATGACTCTTAGGCTTTCTAGTTTCTTATTCCCGAGTACTATGTTCTAGGGTAAAAATATTTTTATTATCAAATCCAAGAACGATTCCATTAAGGGTCAGCCCCATGGCTGAGTGCTTAAGTTCACGTGCTCTGCTTCAGCAGCCCAGGGTTTCGCTGGTTCGGATCCTGGGCATGGACCTACACACCGCTCATCAAGCTATGCTGAGGCAGCACCCGACATAGCACAACTAGGAGGACCTACAGCTAGAATATAGAACCACATACTGGGGAGCTTTGGGGGGAATAAGAAGAAGAAGAAGAAGAAGAAGAAAAGAATGATTCCATTAGTATATAGGTCTAATGTATTAATCCATTGCTTACTTTAAAAATCTGTATCTTCATAATTGTACTGTCACTTCTAACCACATCAATTCTAAATGTCAATCAAAAGTAGTCCTTGAAAGACCATACACTTGCTAAGATACCTATCCTAATTAAATAATCATTAGAAGAAAGAATCTTTAATGCTACCCCATATACCACATACTGGAGCAAAGGCAATACAATGGAGAAAAGACCTTTTCAATAATGGTGCTGTAACAACTGGACATCCACATGCAAAAAAAAAAAATGAATCTAGACACAGATCTTACACCCTTCCCAAAATTAATTCAAAAGGAACCAGAGACCTAAATGTAAAACACAAAACCATAAAACTAGAGAGAAAAACTAGATGACCTTGGGTTTTTAGATACACCAAAGGCATGATCCATGAAAGAATTCATAAGGGGGACTTCATTAAATTAAAAGTTTTTGCTCTGCAAAAGACACTGTCAAGAGAATAAGATGACAAGTCACAGACTGGGAGAAAATATTTACAAAAGACTTATCTGATAAAGGACCATTATGCAAAATATAAAAAGAACTCTTAAAACTCAACAATAAGAAAACAAACAACCTGATTTAAAAATGGGCCAAAGACCCTGACACCTCACCAAAGACATGCAGACAGCAAATAAGCATATGAAAAGATGCTCCACATATATATCATCAGAGAAATGTAAATTAAAACAATGAGATACCACCACACCCCTAAAATCTGGAAGACTGACAATACCAAATGCTGGCAAGGATGTTGAGCAACAGACACTCTCATCGCTGGTGAGAACACAAAACAGTACAGCCACTTTGGAAGACACTTTGGCTGTTTCTTACAAAATTAAACATACTCTTGCCATACAATCCAGCAGTCACGCTCTTAGACATCTACTCAAAGAAAGTGGACTCATGTCCACAGAAAAACCTGAACACAGATGTTTATAGCAGCTTTATTCACAATTGAAGTAACCAAGATATCCTTCAGTAGGTGAGCATATTAACTGTGGCATGCCCAGACAATGGAGTATTATTCAGCGCTAAGAAGAAATAAGCTATTAAGCCATGAAAAGATATCAAGGAACCTTAAATGCATATTACTAAGTGAAAGAAACCAGTCTTAAAAGGCTATTTACTGTTTGTTTCCAACCATGACACTGTATGAGGAACAAGGCAAGAAAAGGCAAAACTATGGAGGCAGTGAAAAGATCAGTGGCTAGAGTTGAGAGGAGAGAGATGGATGAATCAACAGAGCACAGAGGATTTTTAGGGCAATGAAACTACTTTGTATGCTACTATAATGGTAGATACATGTCATTATACCTTTGTCCAAACCCATGGAATTTACAACACCAAGAGTGATTCCTAATGTAAACTATGGACTCTGGGTGATGATGATGTGTCAACGTAGGTTCATCAACTGTAACAAATGTACCACTCTGGTGGGGGATGTTGGTAATGGGGGAGGCTATGCATGTGGTAAGGCAGGGAGTACATAGGAACTCTCTCTACCTTCTGCTCAATACCCCTGTGACCCTAAAATTGCTCTAAAACAAAGTCTCTTAAAAAAAAATTAATCATTCCTTATTTCACTATTAGTGCAAATAAACTTATTTTCCTAAATACCTTTAATGCAACAAAAGTATTTAATTCACTACTTTTATTATTTTCTAATCTAAAGAATAACTTTGAGATGTACAGACGTGCACAAAAATAGCTTATTTCTCTCTCCCTACAGATCTATGTATTTGGATTTAAAGATTTGGAGTTAAAAAGGACCATAGAGGCTGTAGTAGATTGAACAGAGTTCCTCCAAAATTCATGCCACCCAGAACTTCAGAATGTGATGTTATTTGGAAATAGGGTACCTGCAGATGTAATCAGTTACTGATCTCGAGATGAAATCATCCTGGATTTAGGGTGGGCCCTAAATCCAACAACTGGTGTCCTTACAAGAAGAGGAGAAGACACAGAAAAACACAGAGGAGATGATGTAAAGATGGCGGTAGAGATTGGAGTAATGTGTCTATAAGCCAAGGAACTCCAGGAGCCACTAGAAGCTGGAAGAGGCAAAGGGGTCTCCCCTAGAACCTCCAGAGGGACAGTGGCCCTGCCAGCATCTTGATTTCAGACTTTTGATTTCCAAAACTGTGAGCAAATAAATTTGTTTTAAGCCATCAAGTTTGTGTTAATTTATCAAGACAACCCTAGGAAACTAACACAGAGGCAAAATCACATTAGTTCACATTTAAGAACTGAGTACATGGACCAGGAGAAGTTATGACCATTCATACATGTATTTGGCAAAGAAAATATACCACAGGCAAGAAGTCGTGATCATTATAGTCCTTTCGTGTGATAATGACATTGCATCTGCAAAACCAAAGATGTTACAAAATAATGAAAAAGTTACTTCACTATGGGAATGTCTTTCTTCTTGCTTTATTTTATTTTACTTACGCCAAGGAGTTATAGATTTTATACTGTTTTATTCATTTGTTTCCTTAATACCTGGTACGGTGCTTGACATATAGTAGAGACTCCACAGTATCTGCTAAATAAACAAACAGACTGAACCAAAAAACTTTAAAGTTCTGCCATTTTTAGACATTCTACAATTCTATGAGAACAGAAAAGTCCACCTACTTAAAGCTGGGAGAGCCCATGAATGACATTTATTTTGCACTAAAATAGAAGGCATTTTCTGAAACCTTGGCTTGGGGACTAGAACTCAAATTACGACAGCGAAAGGATCACTTTTAAATAGAAAAAACATATAATTTATTGTGCAGCAATAATTCTGGAGAACTCTCACCCTCAGAAAGTCTTAAGAAAAATACTTGGCCTGCCTTAGGACAAACTAGCAAGTAAAAAAGTGACAAATCAATTCACAATCAAATTAAGTGAGTGAATACAAAAAAATACCTTCACAATTGGATTCAATTGAAAAAGGAAGAAAAAAGCAAGTCTCAGTCAGCTGAAGTTCACATCCTCTATTCTTGTGGGGATGAGCATAATTTTTCTACTTATCAGTAGGTGAAATGAATGCAGCAGTTCCAATGAACCATTTGTTTTTAGTAATTCAAAACAATAAATTTTCAGATAAAGAGTCTATGTAGACTGGACATCTTATCAATGGAACTCTCTCAGTAAAATAAATGATCAAATGTGAAGGCCACAAAAATGTTCTATAATTTCGAATTCTGTTTTCAACATCATGAGATATAAGGAGAGCATTCAAAAATAGGACTATAAACTATACAGATTACTCAGCTATAAATTATCAGTATTATTGTTTAATGTCTTATCATTACCCTAGTCAATCCCTCAATTCCCACCAGCCTCTCTGGCCTTTACTCTATTACGTCAAAATAGTAGTTCTTTAGAATTACAAAGTTGAAGGGAGTCCTAGCTTACCTAATCGTATAATACTCCTCTCCCCTCCCACCTCGTGCAGTACTCTCCTTGACAGCATCCCTGGCAGAATGGCCATTTAGCCTCCAATCGAGCACCTGCTATGACAGAGCGCTTAGAGCACAAACAAGCTGCCATAAAGGAGCACCACTAGAAAGCTTTAACTTCCTGGGCTGCACATCCCCTCATCTTTCCCTTCTCCTATACGTCACCACAATTCTGTCACGTACAGCTCACCAAGAACATAGCCACCTACTCTTCCACAGCTCCTGGCAGTCCTCAGATGAGAACCTATGGGGATGGAAGCACTGAACCAGGTAGGGCCTGAAGGGAATTCAACAGCACATTCCGTCCTTAAAGAGCTTCTGGGCCACGCATGAAAAGTTAGCACACAAGATACATGATGCAAGCGCTGTAAGGCTTGCAGAAAGTATACTAGAAAAATTTGGAGGGAGGGCAGAAAAAAGGCAGAGAGCACTGTATCAGTTAGATGAGCAGAGTAGTTTCTATGGACGAAGTAAGTAAGCAGCAAAGCCTGCTATGGAAGTTCATGCAGTGCAGTACTGGAAGATGAAGTTGGAAGGTTATGTTGGGGCCAGATTGTTAAGAAAAAGACCAAGTTGTTAGGATAGTGAGTATAACACCCTTGAAATCCAGACAGAGGGGTTGACATCTGCAGTAGCAGAAAATAAGACGCCATGGGAGACTGCTCAGTAAGGGAGGAGCACAATGATTTTCAAGACTTCCAGAAGATTGGTGGTCCATACTTTATGACAAAGACTGGGAGAGGTAAGACTATACAGCTAAGAGAGTGAAACAGTAATACAGGGAAGGAAATAAGGGCTGGACTGGGGTGGGGGAGATTTGGGGAAACTTTCAAAAAGAAGACAAACAGGTCACGACGACAAACTAAAGGGTTGAAAAGTTCAGTGAGCCAAAGCTGTAAACCCAGGTGACTGATGGATGAAAGGAGAGTGAGACTACTTAAGAGAAAGAATTTCTGTGCAATCGCTCACCTACTTAAATTTGACTAGGTATATGCCTTGCCCAGTCAATGAGAAAGCAGCCAACAGAAGATGAAGTGCCTTCTACCAACCAGCATGAAGAGTTTGGAAATTGTATTCGACTACTTTTCATACCCAGGACTAAAGCACCAAGAAAGTAACTCAGCCCAAGGCACTAACCAAAGCACTAACAGACTCCCAAGCTACTCTAGTCTTTAGAGAGGCAAGAGTTAAAGCTAAGAGTTCAAATGACTGGATGACAAGATGCAAGGGGAAGGGAGCAAAGAAGCTTTTAGACAGTTCATTAGAAAATATTCACATTTACCTCCTCGCTGTCTTCTGTCACTTAAGTGTAGGCCTCTTCCCTTTCCCCAATCAGTGAGGGGGAGAGGGGACAGAGAGAGGAACAGAAAGAGAAACAGAAGAAACTACCGAAGCATAAAAGAAGCAGGGACAACATTATTTCAAGAAGAAATGGGGTAGTTAACAGTACGAAATGCTCTAAGAGTTATGAGCAGAAGACTTCCCAAGGGGTAGTATAATTCACAATTAGGAGGCTACTGGGACCCAGGGAACACACCACAATCTTCATTTTTAAGAAGTTAAATCATGTTTGGTAGTCTCTGGTAAGGCGGATACCAACTCCTCTATTTACAAACTTTCAATCCACAAACCTAAAAGGTTTCATGGATGCAAATCAATCAAAACCACAGAGACTCTGCCTGCCACCAACAGACAAAATTAGCCGTCCCCTGTATGTGTCATTCTGGACTTATGAAGTAGGGCATTAACGAACATCAGTTCAGAACCTAAACATAAAAAGAAATACTTCTTTATATTGTTTAATGTAATTTCTAGTAAAAAAAAAAAAAATGGTGAAACCAAAACACACATTTGGCTTGTTTGAATGGTAGTGGCTTTAATTACCTTAAAAAACTTACTAATATGAATTACCCCAGTCCTGACAATGGGTTAATCAACTGATAATAATACGAGTGTCCTGTATTTGTCTTAGAAGAAAATATACCCTGTAGACAACCTTGTTCCTTCCTTAAACTAAAAACTATTTATATAACCTGAATAAAAGTGCATTTTAAGCCATTAAGAAAATATCTTCTGGGGCCGGCCCCATGGCCGAGTGGTTAGGTTCACACACTCCACTTCGGTGGCCATGGGTTTCGCCAGTTTGGATCCTGGGGGCGGACATGGCACCACTCATCAGGCCATGCTGAGGCGGCATCACACATGCCACAACTAGAAGGACCCACAACTAAAAATATACAACTCTGTACCGGGGGCCTTTGGGGAGAAAATGTAAAAACAAAATCTTTTAAAAAAAAAAAAAAAGAAAATATCTTCTATCCTATCTTTATACTTGGAAATATTTATTAACTTAGTACTTCAAAGTAATATCCCAAAGGACTCTTGGAAAGTCATCTCATGTGGAAATACAGACAAGCTTTCTGCTAATTTCCTCAAATACCACAATCCACTTTGCTTTAGACGTAACAGCTAAAGATGCTGGGGCAGTTAGTATTACTGTACAAATCAGTATTCCCCAAAGAAAGGAAGCTCAGAAAGGCTCTCACTAAGGCCTCGACACAAGAGCCCTACATATAATTAATTACTTCCGTCATATCTAGCCAGGTGGTTTCTCTTGCCTCATGAGTTAAATGAGAAAGAAAAGACTAAAAATCTGATCATTTTGCTACAGAATATTGGCTACTTTTCACAATTAAAAGGTATTTCTTGAGGGTTCATCTCATTATTCACCTTAAACCACTCTTTTGTTCGAGATAATAATCAGTGTATATCAAGGAAATCTTTATAACCTAGTGTTGTGGACTGGAAAACGCAATTTACTCCCCTTATCTCACCAAGAACCCATCTTCCCAATGGGAGGGATTTGTAGATGTATAAATGAGATGAGAAAAGCAAGACCATATGTTGAGCTTTTCTCGATCCAAGTTGAAATACCCATCATAAATTATCTTAATGCCAAGAGGTTCTCACCCAATACCTTCATCATAGCATCTAAATTCAAAAAGATTTGTTATATTCTCAGTTTTCATCAAATCTAAACAGATTTAGCTTAATGGCCAAAATTTACTAAAAGTAGTAGATATTATACACGCTTATGTGTTAATAACTTTACACCGCACTGAAGCAATACTGAAGGGATATCTATGGTATATATAAGTTAGGCTTATAGGCACAAATGAAACTGTATAACCAGCAATTTGAAATCTTCCACACTTGCACAAACTGCATTTTTATTTTTGCAACTTTTCAGTGACCAAAAATCTGCTGTAATAATCTTCTCTTCCATTAGTAAATTCAACTAGACAAAGATTACATATTTATAAAGAATCATCATCATTTTCCAAATACCTAGTCAATTACAACAGGCAGAGATATATTTTTTGAATGACTTTGAGTGTACAACCTAATAGAAATCATGCCTATGCAGACTAAATAATACCTTTCAAACAGCAGAGCATAAAGCATGTTTCCCCACTTCCATTTATACCACTTACAGGAATTTATTTGCTTTTTTATTAAAAGCAGAAATGCATATCAAGATAGATTTTTATTTCTATCAATCATAGTACATTTCTCACTATTTTGATAAGACTATGTCATAACTTACCAAGGAAGAGACAAGTTGATAAGCAGTTTAAGAAACCACTAATATTTAGAATTAGACCTTTAAAATAAAAAGCCTCCTCCACTTACTCTTTTCAGAGGGTCACTAAGGTAGTAGAAGCAGAGAAAGACGGCCAGCATAAGTGCTATCCTCCACGGTACTTCCCACATTTCACAACGACGACTCCTTCCCTTTGACAAGCTTTCCTTCTCCAGTCGTTACCATAGAGAACAGAAATACCTCCTATATGCCAGACATGATGCAAAGGACTTTATATACATTATATCTTAAGCTTGCAGCTTTGTGAAATAATTATCCCCACTTTTTTTTTTTTTAAAGATTGGCACCTGAGCTAACAACTGTTGCCAATTTTTTTTTCCTGCTTTTTCTCCCTAAATCCCCCCAGTACATAGTTGCATATTTTAGTTGTGGGTCCTTCTAGTTGTGGCATGCGGGATGCCGCCTCAGCATGGCCTGATGAGTACTGCCGTGTCCACGCCCAGCATCTGAACCACTGAAACCCTGGGCTGCTGAAGCGGAGCGCGCAAACTTAACCACTCAGCCACGGGGCCGGCCCCTATCCCCACTTTGAAGATAGAAAATTTAAGGGTCAGAGAGGTAAGGAGATTTGCTTAATATGACACAGCTACAAAGAGGGAGAGCTGGGAATGAACTAGACTTTGCAGCTTCAAAAGCACTCTACCTTCTAACATTGTCAGTTATCCTAGAAATCCAGACCCTAGAACTACTTCCATAATGCATCACCTCTTCCTGAAAGGGATGTACATTCCATACCTAGGCTTCTGGGGAAAGAATCCAAGCAACAAACACATGTTTGAAGCACAAAGAAATATTTCAATGTAACAACTTATACTTACTGTTTATAAACACATACCTCATCATAGTAACTCTGAAGCTGAAGCAGGAATTAAATATCCCTATTTTATAAATGAGGAAAATGAAACTTTGCAGTATATGGCACATAGTAAATGTAACTATTCATTAAATGATTAAGACTCAACTAGGCTAAGTGACTTGTCCAAACCAGTGGCAGAACAGGGTCCCAACCCAGGTCTCCTTTAATTCTAAACCAATGGCCTGCACAGCAAAATACAACTCTTTCCATAAGCTAATTTCATCATTATATACTGAGTTTAAGTATAAAACTAAGTACAGTTATAAAACAGAGCTGAGCAGATAACTTATTCACTTGACACTTACATTTTAAAGCTGTTTTGGTTAGTATAATAATGACAGTGCAATTATCAGCATCATAAGACCAGTGGGCTAGAAGCTAATCATGCCAGCTCACTACTTTAGTGCACACAATTTTAATACCACTGGATGGACAATTTGAGCTACAAAAAAAGGAAATGTACTCAATCATTCATTCATTCACTGATTTCCTCATCTAAACAGCATTTGGTAAGCACCTACTATGTGGCAGAAACCAGAAAAGTTTAAGTGCCTACAATGTACCATGGACACGTTTGCAAACAGTCTCATTTTGTCTTCCCAGAACTCTGCAGAAGAGGTCTTTATCCATTTGACAGGTGAGAAAACAGAAGCTCAGAAAGGTTAAAGAACTTTTTGAAGTTAAGCGGTCAGGCTAGGTGTCATATCCAAGTTATGTGAGTACAAGTACTGCACACATGTGGGCACCTTTTCCTTCTGTATTCCCAGGTGGCCAGTGCTCTACCACTCTACACCAAGATCAAATAAGAACAGGAGCCTAACCCTACCTTGTTCAAAACATACATGTCATTTTGTTAAAAGTACTTTCAAACATGCAGAGAGAAAAACTGGAAGGCTATGCATTAAAATGTTATCCGTGGGTGGGGTATGCATCTTTCTTCAGTATGCTTTTCTGTACCATGAAAGTATACTGGTTTTAGGAATCAACAAATATGTCAAGAAATCTTTTAACGTTTTAAGTTGCTACAACTCCAAGTTGTGACCCACTCTGTCACACATGGAGAACATTTTTAATTTAGCATACTGGGGGCACATTGGGGTAAACAGTCAAGGCTACTCCCTGCAGAGGCAATTGGGCCAGGGCTGAGATCATCAATATTACCACCAACCCTTTTAGGAAGTTCTACCTTAATGGGTCAGATCAAGCAATTTTTTAAAAATAAAATGAAGCACAGAAAAGAAAAAGAAATAGCAGCAAACGACGTACATAGTAAGTACAGTTTTGCAAAATGTGTTTTAGCTACATGACTTAATCTTCTAATACGCTGCACCTTATTCACAATATAATCACCACAATGCCCTCCTTGCTGCTCCTTGAGTATGCCTGGGACAGTCCCACATCGGGGACTTTGCACTGGCTAACGCCCCTGCCTGGAAGGCTCTTCCCCCAAGAAATCCAAGTGACTAACCCCCTCATCTACTCCAAGGCTTGCCTTCTCGGCGATGCTTACAAACTACAAGTCGCCTGTGCATTCCTGGTCCTCCCGACCCAAGCTCTACTTTTTCTTTTTTTCATACACTTAACAAAATTATTATTGAGCACTTAATCTGTATAAGGTACAGTACTAGAAACTAAGATCTAAGAGTAAGAATTTTTTTTATCACTTTTTGTTCCACAAAATCACAGTAGAAGCATGCGAATAACACCACCTCCAATGAATCAGACAGGATACTTGTCTCATTCCTCAGAAGTTAACAGGCAAGATAACAAAGGTGAAAAGCAGAGGATCCAAGATTTGAGCCCAAATCTCTGACTCCTAAACTAAATATTCTTCCGAAAGTTTTCTCTTTCGTTGATACACTTTCAAGTTATCAGTATGGGAATAATACTTCACATTACTTGTGGAAGATACTTGAAGACCAGAGTATAGGCACAATTAAATAATAAACAAACGGGACATCTTCTGAACCAAATAAAGTAGAACATACTTTAATATGCAGCACAGTTTTTATAGTTCTAAAGCAAAATTAGGATCTCTGAAACTGTTCATTCAAAGATTAAACAAAGAACCAAGTATTCTGCAACACTGTGGTACTTTTTATTAATTGTGAGCTGATTACAAGACTTCCTATGAGAATTAGTATCCATTCTTATAGGAAAACTTGGCGCTATCTAGAAAGCTTGAGGAAAGAGTCAGTTTGAGTAGCTGTTTTCTAAGAAGTTATTTTGACTACAAAAAAAAATGTAGCTCTTTACTCTTAGCTCTTTCAGAATGTGAAGTCATTACAGAAGCATGAGCTTGTCACCAGCTAACCGAGATTTCCCTGCAATTAGGCCAGAACCACAGTAACAAAAGTCAAAGGAATTGAGAATATCCACATTTCTTCTCTCGGAATAACGCTACATGACACTTACCCTTGAAACTGTTCTTATACTCAAAGAGAGAGACTTCAACGCTGTCAGTCATTTTTTAAAAGTTGGCATTTCCCCCTACATTTTCCAAAACTTCAAATACAACAAAACAGCTAAACAGCAGGCATGTAAACATCAGAGTATCTTGTTCAAAGGACCAGAAATATTAATTCTGTTTAATATTTTATTTTATAGACTTATTCATGATCTCTACTCATCACTAAATCATATTTCCCACACATTTTGGAGTTGGCTCAATTTCTTAGAAAAATGTTTTAAATATTAAATATTAGTCTGTCTTTATGAACTCATATAACTCCAAGCCATTTTAAAGTAGGCAGAAAGAGACACACGTTAACTTGTGGGTTTCTCAAATCAGAAGATGAAGCTCCTGGCAAGGGTATCCTTCTGATACCTGGGGCAAACAAAACTCATCAACAGGCCACCTTTTTACAGGTAATTTTACTAACTAAAATGCAGGTACGGTCTTATTCAATAAAATTTCCTCTGAAGTATCATTTCTAAAGATGTAGCCCTCAAAAGGGATTTTACCACAAACTGCAGGTCCTCAAATCCCAAAGTCACAGTCGTATTCTGTTAGAATGTCCACTAGACTCTCAGACCAGTCTACTCAACCCTACTCAATTTCCAGTTGAAAAACTACGGCCCCAAGAAGGAAAGTGACTTGCCCTAAGTAACCTCGTGAACTAAAGGGAGAATCAGTACTAACACTCACACTCTTACTTTCTAATTTTAACCAGCACTCTCCGGGGCCTCCCTAAATTTGCTATAAGGCAACCAAAAGCCACATCTGTGCTCGCTGATAAGATTACTGACATCTTCCACATTATTGCCATCCTTTGGACAGGCAGGATATATGTTCCTCGCAAGCTTTGAAACACTGTTTGAGGCATTTTACTCATCCTTGACTTCACCTTTGTCTTGGTTTCTGAGACAGACAGCAAGGGCAAAGCTCTAGACCAGCACTATCCAATGGCACTTTCTGCGACAATGGAAATGCTCCATAATCTGCCTTCAATACAGTAGCCACTGGCCACATGTGACTACTGAGCACTTGAAATGTGGCTACGGTGACTGAGGGATGGAATTTTACATTTTATTTAACTTTAATGAGTTTAAATTTACAGCACAACTCTAGACAACTATAATTTCAGTCATTACAGCTGCATGTGATCCGCTCGTGGTTCTTATATCCCTTCCCGCCTACTGAACGGAGCAAAACGCTAATGGCAGAAGCCCTTAGAAATAAAAAGAGTTCTAATTCCTTTCTTCCAGGGGTGAAAATTTCTCTGATTCCTAAAGACCTTTTTCTAGAATCTCTTAAATCCAATTACCAAAGGTCCCACTACTAGACTGTGATAATCTTGAGGAAGAAATGGAAAAAAAAGTACCGGCACTCTACTATTCACCCAACAGTTTTCTTTAGCTCAAACACTACCAGAGTGGTTTTCCGAGATGATTTCTTCTTTCTTTTTCATTGCTTTTCTCTGTTATATTAGTAACGTCCCGGTCTACAAATTCAGATGACTAAAAACTAGATACATTAAAATATAATGCTCAAGGTTCTCCATACTGAGAAAATCACAGGGCTGGAGGACTCATAGAGATCTTTATCACAATATCGCCAAGAAAATCAAAGCAATGGAATTTGATTTCAATCTTTACAAGGGCAGAACCAAGACCTGAAATCCCTGGAGTTACATAAGAGACTTCTCCAAAGCGGAATTTTTCCTCCCCTCTTGAACGGAGTCATTGGAATGCTGGTAAGAATCCACTAAAGACCATGATTTTCTTTTGGCTAAGGTAATAATGAGCTGTTCTAATGGAAACTGGTCAAAGGGTTTGCCAGCTTCATTAGGGCCAGTTCTGACATCTGGCCACGACACCAAGACAGACAGCAAGACTTCTTAAAAAAAACAAAACCAAAAAGACAGGTATTCCATTCATGTACAAGATTTATTAAGTTATTGAAAGGCACAACCCTTTTTACTCCTTCCAATCAGGATTGAAAATTAACCTGTCAATTTAACCCTTCAAGGCCCTACTCTTTCCTTCAAGAAGACTTCTCTGTTTCTCCCACGGAGAATTTTCCTTCAGACATCTACAGCTGTACTTCTCATACTGGAATGGGCACATATGAATCATCTGGGTGCACTGCTAAAGTGCAGATTCGGATTCAGCAGGCCTGACGTGAGGACGCTGGAAGAAGCTCCCAGGTGATGCCCATGCCTAGACTCGCAGCCACACTTCTGTGTAGCAAGATCCAGAACCCACTTTGACAAACACCATAAGGGCACATATCACTTTCCTTTTGGAATTCTAATTATTTACATACACATCTTCTCCCCCCACACTGAATTATAAATTTCTTAGAAGCATGATATACCTCTCAATTATCTTTTTCTCTTCCACAGCAGATAGCAAACAGGCATTCAGATGACAGGAGGAAAGGAAAGAATACTACCAATGAAATAAAGCTCCTGCAGCCTGGGTCCTAAGTAGCTCCTTTCTGTGGAATCAAAGGGAAGCTAAAGATCAGGAAATCTTGTGAAAAGTCAAACTGTTTTAGTCACTTACTTGGTCAGATGAAACAGAGCACGGCAATGGTCAATATTAGAGAAGTTGTGACCAAAGCATGCTGTTGCTTACACTGGATAACAGGGGAGGAGGCACCAACGTGCAACTTGTTGAAAAGCTGGCAGATGTTTTTAGGAAATACCCAATCAAATAATAAGGCTATTAATTAGGGGAGTTAGAGGAATACCTTTTTTGAAAAACAAGATTTACACCAAGAATCACTGAATCATCGAATCCAATGTGCTTTCCTTACACTCTAAAAAATTTAGTTCCGTGATTCATCCAAGGTTAGGTTGTTAAGTACACGGAAGAAGTGGAACTTGTACACAGATGTCCTGACATCTTGTCCAATATCCTTTGCACTATGCTACCTCTAGGATGGACACTAGACAAACAGACAAAGGAATAACGCTTTCCATTGTTCTTAAACTGTGTCTTGTGAGTACACCTACTCTGAACTACTGGAGGAAGTACGAGTAAACAATTTTTTGAAAGGGGGACAAATAACATGAACACATACATACATATACACACAAAGAAATATAAATTGTCAAAAAATATGAAAAATAGTCAACTTTGGTTGTAATCAAAGAAATGTAAATTTAAATCAGATACTATTTTTGGTCTACTAAATTGGTGCAGATTACAAAAACATCCACAGTTGATTAGAGTGTGAGGAAGTGGGCATACTCATACACTGTTGGTAGGAATACACATTGGTACTTTTCAGTAGGGCAATTTGATACAATGTATCAGAAATCCTAAATAATGGACATACCATATGACCCAAGAAATATAATTCTAGAAATGTAACCTGAGGATACTTGGAGATTTGCAGTGAACACCATTATATGTGTATCTTTTGTACTTTTTTGAATAATTGTGAAAAACTAGAAATAGCCAATAACCTAAATGTCAACAAAAGATGAGGTAAATGATAGAGCATCTAAAGGCTGAGCTACTCTAAAGCTATTAAAAATCATGGTGTACAGTAGAGGAAAGGTTTTCAACAACTGTGGCAATCAGACATCTTCTCCAAGCCTTTTACAAGTTTTAACTCCTCAGAAATATTACTGAATTCAGATAGAGTAGTATATTCCAGTGCCTCTCAATCTGGCTGCATGGTGGAATCGGCTACGGAGACAAAAGGTTAAGAACTCCATGTAAAAGAATGCAAATAGCCTTTACACCTAAAAAAGCTCAATCACACTCACCTTAAAAGAGAATCAAATTAAAATGCACTGAGATACCATTTTTCACCCGTCAGAATGACAAACACCCAGTCATTTGCCATCATATCTTGTTAGCAAGGATATAGGGAAACTCCGTTACATTGTTGGTGAGCACTCAAAATGGCAAACTCCTGTGGAGAGGAATTTCGCACTATCTAGCAACATCTACAAAGTTACAAACACATCTACCCTTTGCCTTTGCAACTTCAATTACAGGAATCTATCTCAAAGATACACTAGCAAAAATATGTATGCGTAAGCTAATTTTTGCAGAACTATTTGTTACAGCAAAAGAATAGTAACAATAGTGGATGGGTACATCTACCCAGTGGAGCAATAAGCAGTTTAAAAGAAATAAGGAATATTTTCTATCCTGATCTCTAGGATATACTTTTAAGTTAAAAAAAAATAAAAGGCAGAGAAAAGTATAAATAATATGCTACAGTATCAAAGAGGAAAGAGAAACAAGTATACATATACATAAATACAAGTAAATTGCTCACATTTTCTTTTAAAAAGGACTGAAAATTTTTTTTAAAAAGGTTTCTTATATTTAGAGGAAGATAAGAGAGTAGCAGAGACAGGGATAGAAGCTAGACTTCTCTAAATATAGTTTGCTTTATAGACTGGCTTTGGAAGTAGTAAATTTTACATAATTATAAACTAGAAGATAAATTTTTAAAACCTAAAAATTGAAAGCTAAATGAAACAAATGAACCTAACTATATATGGGGAGTTGGCGGTTAAGACTGCATAAATTTAATTACAAATTTATAGGAAACACAAGGAACAGAGAAACGTAAAACCACACCACCCAGATACAATCAGCAACATCCAGAATTCGGGAAATTCTAAAAGACAGAACACCCAGTTTCCTCAACAATAAATTACAAGGAAAAGAAAAAACAAGATAGAGAGGACCTACAGATTTAAAGTTTTATATGAGACACACGAACCAACTGGGATGTATGGACCTTATACGGCTCCTGCTTTGAACATTCAATTTGTTTAAAAAAATTTTTTTTTGAAACAGGAGAATCTGAACATTGACTAGATTATTTGATGATATAAAGGAATTTGTTAATTTTTCTAGATGTGATAATGGTATTCTGATTTTTATTTTGTTCTTTTACTCTTATCTTTTAGAGCAATATACTAAAGAAAAGACAAATCACCTGGGAAATTTTCTTTTTTATATCAGTGTTGAGGTCCCATAGATATAACTAGTGTGGCATGGGGCCCAGACATCATTTTATTAAAACTGCCCCAGTTGATTCTAATGAGCAACCAGGTTTTATAAACCACTGATCTGGAGCAAGTCATATCAATAGGATAAATACTTCACCTAGTGATGAATGGAACTACATGTCTCGAAAAGTACTCTTCTTGACGACTGGAATCTGTATTTATTGCTGGCATTAACGGCTAAAACTGACATCTCTGAATTCTACTGTACTTATTTTTAAGGTATACAGATTGTAATTAAATAAATATTTACTTAGCGCTCTGATTTATTCAGCTTCCTAACCTAAGCAAACTTTTCTTGGCTTCCCATACATATTGAATGAACCAGGAACACAATGGCAAAGCCTTCACGTCCAGGCACAATGCAACTAGGGCCAGTAACAACTTATGACCTATAAACATAACCAAGAGATTAACAAGAAACATCTTCAATAAAGCAACTGGAGTGGAGTGTTATAAATCTCTGCAACACAGAAGAGGTTACTTAGGATATATCAGACAACTTCATTCCAATTTAGTCTTATTTCTCTTATCTCACCTTTTCAAAGCCCTTATATACAACCAATACAGGAAGAACTGCTAAGAAATAATTAATTTAAGGGGGAAATGATCCCTTTCAATCCTGAATAAACTCATCTCAGACAGAAAGATAAGCAGAAAAGGGCTAATTAATGAGTAACTGATTCTTTGATTAGAGTGACAAATGAACTTAACTTGTCCTAAGAGCTGCCACATAATGACTGTCACATCGTGAAATGAAAAGATGACGCCATGATACGTCTGGCCAGGTGATTTTCTCTGATTCAAGCAGCTCTCCTTAAAAACACACACAACCGGGAAGCAACTTCCCCACCGGGATTTTATCTACATGGGGCTTTAGCAGAGAAACATTGCTGTCTTCAGCATTCAAATCATCCACAAAATATGATAAATTGTTACGGGGGCACAGATTACATAAAGTTCAGAACTCAAGTTGTAATCACACATCTAATGGATCAACCCAAACCCTAAGAGAAACAATATATACAGTGAGGTAAATCAAAGGTATCATGAGGATTAAGGCCTCATTGCATTTGCCAGGTGACTCAAATTTCTCTTCTGATTTATCCAAAATCAATGCATCTCGACTACCTCACTTTGTCCAAGACACGTTGCAAATTCAGTGGAGTTCAAAAATAATTTAAAGGCAATGGGAGTGTTTCCTAAAGCAAGCCTGAAATAAAAGAACTCGTTCTCTAAGACTGTGAGTTTGAAGCTATCACGTTGAGCTTGTGTGTTTTATTTACCCATCCCAGAAAGGCTTTTTAGGCATAGAGCGATATGTTCCAAAGTGTTTTTGAGATCAGAGAAACGAAAACTACCCGCCTAGAGAAGTTGAGGCTTATATGTTTCGGCTCTTATCTTACAAACACCAGTTAAGTCTAAACAGATCTAGTTCTTTAGGGCTGAGGTGTAGTTTGCCTGAAAAAAATTGTTGTAGTAAAAGAATATGGCTTTTTAGAGCAGGGCATTTAAGGAAAAAATGATGACCTCAGCTAGGTGGGAACTTGGATATTCAATGGCTGTACGTGAGACGGAATAAACTTGAAGTCTTAGAGGCGAAGTCGGAGGGAGGAGGAAGAAAGTACATTAGGGAAGATAAAGGATATATTTTTAGACAGGTGGGATACTGAGTAAGCAGGTTCCATCACTACGACAGAATTACCAGTTAGATAAGCAACTCGAATTTCGAATAGACAGATGCTTTATAAATATTTGCTAACGACTATGATTATTAAAAGTGCTTTGATAAACCCTATGTTCAAACTGAAACTAGCTTGACTTGTAATTCTGGTTTACTGAACCTTTTCTTGGGCTTTTATTTTCCAGTCCATTAATCTTTACAGGTATCCTCTAAAATGTTTACTAAATTTCTATTTCTCTACATTTACTGAGAGCTAAATATACGAAATGTTAACTAAATTTTAGAATTATTAGAAAAAAAATCCTTCTTTATTCTTAACAAGATTTGTAGGTTTTCTATAAAACACGCAAGTTATTTCAAAAGAAATTCTTTCTCCTTCTTAAACTTAGCTCTAACACCAAACATATCATTCCAGAAAAGTACATCTGATGTAGTCTTCCTATGTTGTATTTCAACTTTTCTTTCCGATGTCTTACAACTTTTTGTATTTTTTGGTAACCTATAAATAATTTCTGGCAGACAACTCATAATTTAGGCCATTTTATGGATAAGGAAAAGATTAGTATCTAGTATCCTTACAGAGAGAGTGGTCTCTAATAACAATGAGTATTATTCTAGTACTTCTTAGAAAGAAAAGAGAACTACAGTGTATAATGAAATTACCAAGAAATAGCTCTATGCAAAATATTTTCCTCTATACAGAAGTCACTGATTGCTGTATAATTATAAGTGGCAATAAGCTAACTTATCATTTAATGTTACCATGTATATATACAGCTTTTAGTTCTCAAAAGTACTTTGACATCCCCTTTAGTTTTTTATGGTGCTTTTCCTCTGAAAAAGTTCAAGTACTGTATATGGTTTTCAAACATGACTTGCAAATCACAGAGAAAAGAGAGAGCCGAGAAGCGAAGAGGCAGATACAGGAAGAAAAACTATTTCCAACACAAATATTAAAAATTTAACGTGGTGTGGTGGAATAAACCCTACAAGTCAAGAAACGAACTTCAAGTCCGTGTTCTGCCAGTAACCAGCCAGATGACTTCTTGTGAGTCACTTATGTTTCTGAAATTGTCAAGAAAGTGATTTTGACTTAATGTTCATCTTAAATGTGGCTGCTAAAAAAATCTATTACAATCAAAGTATTTTCCAATATTCTATTATAATAGCTCAATTAAAGGGACGTCATTTTGCCATACAGGGTTAGTCCTTCACTTCTGTCTCAATGTGATCTGCAGTCTGGATTACTAAGGTTGCACACTCAAGACGTGCTTGGGAGGAAGAGGCTCTGAGAAAAGATCCCTTTACAAGATGAGATGGAGCTGAGCAGATGAAGAGTTAAGGAATGAGCGCACACGTATGCAGGAGGCCTGATCATCCTCAAATCAGAAGGACTGAAGAACAACTCTGCTTAAATTCCAGGGTGAGGGGGTTGTAATAAGATTTGAGAGAGGCCTTGAGCCAAGGCCTTCAGCTAATCACCGCCTCAACCCTTCAAACCTTTATTCCCCCAGTGGACACCAAATCGGTCTCCAGTTCCGGGTTCCTAACCAATCGCATCAAGCCACAACAGAGGGCTCTGCCAACCCGGGCACCGTTTCAGGGCTCTGGCGTGCTCCACACGACCCCAGCACCTGTCGGCCTCACACTATTCCCAAAAGGAGGGGGTGGGAGGCCACGGGTCTATGCCCCGTCCTTTTCGAGCCAGGCTACCAAAGGGTCGTGAGCCCTCGAGACCGAAACCACCTCGGCACGCCGGGGGAGGGGAAACTCCTCGCCGAGACCTTCCCCTGTATCCTTGCCCCAGGGCTAATACTCCTGGGTGCAGGTCCCAACCTCCGAACGTGGTGCCTCGGGCCTCGGGGACCCCGGGCCTGGGAAGTGGACAGACGGAGGCCGAGAGAGAAGGCAACAGGGGAGGGTGCGCTCCTCGCCACCGGAGGAAAAGAGAGGGAAGCAGGGGGAGGGTCAGCTGTGTTCCCCTTCGGCGAGGGCGGGAGGCCGTCTGTGCGTCTGTCGCAGGGTCTGTCATGCCTTCACTCACTCACCAGGAGCAGCAGGGAGCATCTGAGGTCGGGTAAGGATAGGAAGACGGCAGGATTCATGGTAACGCTGGGTCCGCGGCAGGGACAGGCCTTGGCGGCTGGGACTGGGCTGGGTCGGGTTGGGTTAGGAAAGGGCTGGGCTCCGGGAGCCGGCGGCAGCGGAGGATCCTCCCAGCAGCGGCACCTCGTCCTCCCGACCCGGAGCTCCAGCGGCGAACACCCGGACAACTTCCAGAGAGGCCTCGCACACCCTCACTTCCGGGTCCTGCCCACCTAGGAGCACATCGGGAAATGTAGTCTTGCACCACTCTCACCGAGCTCGTCATCGGGCATCCAAAACTCCGTTCCCATCAGGCTGTCGGCCCAGGTCCACCGAGTCCTCTGCGCGCGGGGCCCAGTGGGATAGAAAGGGTCGAGGGCGGGGGTACCCTGTGTTTCAGAGGATGGGAACTACAATTCCCAGAAGGCTGTGCGGTAGAGACCCTCGGGCGGCCTTCCGAGGCGTTCCGCTAGTTTCAGCGCGGTGGGGGCTGTTCCAGCCGGATGTAGTGTCCTGGCCTGGCGGGAGGGGCGGCCCAGTGAGGGTCGTGCCTCCTGGAGCCGCCCCCGGGACGTGAGTCCTGGAGGAGGCGAGGGTGAGTAGGAGGGGGCCTGTGTGGGGAGGCTCTGATCGATCTGTGCTGCCTTGGCCTCTGCCTCCGACCCAGGGCCCTGCTGGCCCAGGCTGCGGCCTGACCTCCATCACTGGCCTCCTCGCCTGCTGCCTCTTCTATCTGCGCTAATTCCTGCAGTATAAAGTCGGAGCCACGTCTCAGGGCCTCAGTTGAATGAGTCAATGCCTTATCCCTAATTGTCTCTGGGGTCGTGTAAGGAGTAGGTAAGGGAGAGGATGGGAAAGCACGTTGTAAACTGAAAAGCTCAGTGCGGGAGTGGTCGTACTAATGCTTGGATCGCTCCTACGGCATAATTACGAAATTCGTTAGCCAAGCGATTGAAGATCTTAACCTGGCCCCAGTTAGCTCTCCAGCCTCTTCTGCAAACACGCAGCCAAGTCCACGTGCCCCAAATGGTAGCCACACAATCACTACTAAGTACCTGGGAGGCATTCCGTTTTTTTGTGGGTCTCCCTTACTCCTTGCCTTGCTCCTGCTTTCCTGCTCCCTGGAATGGCCTTAACCCTCTCTCTGTCAGGAATCTCATCTCAGATGTCACCATCTCTGAGAACTTCCCAAACAATCAACCATTTTGATCCTAATCAGAGTTACTCTTCCTTTGCTTGTGACTGCGGCCCCGCCAGTTTTGCACAGTTATAATTATTGGAGCATTTATTACACTGGCTTGTTTTATGATTAGTTAATGTTGATGATACCTTTGCATTTTATAGCACTTTATAATTAACAAAGTGGTTTTGATTTTCATCTATAAAAATTATTTACAAAAAATGTTAGTGCTAAAAAAATACATGTGAGCTAAAAAAGGGTCCCAGAGAATGGCTTTCCATGGGTGACAACATTAGATAGTGGCAAAGCTAAACTTTTAGTCTCCTCTCTCCTAGTCCAGTGTTCTTATCTGTATACCACTCCTCTACCTCTCTGACAAGAGATAGATATGGAGAATTTGAAAAGATCAGAGACTCATGAGCATGAACTCATTACTCTAAGAAATTAAACTTTGATCCTACTGACCCTTGGACCTAGCACTCAGCCTATGACTTTTCATTCAACAAACATTTACTGCACACCAGCTATGTACCTGTTACTAACAATTATGCTAAGAATTAGGAGGTGAAGTATATATAAATAAATATAACTGAGATATAATTTTTAGTGTATTTTTCAAAGGGTATGAAGAGTTTTTTTGTGATTCTGATGTGCCTGAAACTCTAATCACTTAGAATCTAAAATGACAAGTATTAGAGATCGGAACGGTGCCTAGCACATAGTTGGTACTTAGCTTATTGAATGAATCAACATGGTCAACCTTTTTTGTTTTTCACATTTTACAGAAAATCAGAGAGCTGAGGTAGCCTAAGGACATGCTGCTTATTATTAACAGAACCCGACCTAGAGCCCAAGTGCAATTATTCCTCTACTGTGTTTCCACTTCCTCCCCTGTTTTGTAGCTTCTTTCAAGTCACTTTAATATAATCTTGCATATGACAGTGGTTTTTCTGATGTGACAGACATGCTCAGACATGACAGAAGCATCTCACAACACTCATATTTTCTGCCAGCATGTTAACTCAAATTGTCAGCAAAATAAAGACATGAAGAGCTGACCTTTACCAAAATTAAGAAAATACTTTCACTCTAAGGCAGAACTTGAACCGATAATCCTTGTCAATGACAACAAAAAGATTAGCTCATCAGTAGTGATAAATTTATCTTACAAAACTCCCAGATCCTTGGAGTCACCAAGTTTAGAGCGACACTTTTTGGTGAAATCAGAAGGCTTGCCCACCCATTGGCAGCTGTTAACTGTAGTTGACTAACTGCTCCCTGCAGATGGGCGTGGATGCTGCAGTTTGCAGTGATCCCCACGACGCCCTGTGTTTCTTACACTTGTTACCTCCCTGGTCCTTGTAGCTGTTCAACTTTGGGACTTGGACACAGCATCTTCGTTTTAAGAAGGAAGTTTAAGGTCATTCATACAACTACCCCTCTTTCCTTCCCATCAGATGCTTGAATTCTTCCTGCTGCACTTCTGATGTATTCCAGCCTCTACTTAAACCCTCTTATAATAGGGAACTCACTACTTTCCTATGCAGCTAATGCATTTCTGGAAGGTTCTAGCAAACCATGTCAGACTACCAGTCAGAACAAAATTTTTCTTAATGAAATATGGTCAATCCTAATGATGTGGTTTTCCAAGTAAAATCCTAAGGTCAAGACCTCAAGCGAGGTATAGTTCTCTGGTGGAAGTAAGGAGAGAGCAAATAAAAATTCCTCCCTTTGTGGGCATGAGAGAAAGAACTAAGGATCTTTTAGTTTAGTGCTTAAATGTAGTTAATTCTGATCTGACAAGTCCACGCCATACTGTTTTTGTGAATTGGCCGTCCCCTTTCTTCCCAGTTCTGATGTTTAGTATTATGAAGGATCAAATTACCTGTATTAGAAATCACTGTGGCTTTTGAGCCCTGTGCCTAATGTTAAATATTGAGCCCTTTTTTTCCCTCCGCCCCTGAGAAGGGTCTTAGGAGCACCTAACCCCCTCATGTTACAGATAAGCTACTTACACAGAGGGTCACCTAATTTGCCATATGATGACAATTCTGGAACTAGGACTGTAGGTTTTTTTAATCCTAGTCACATATTTCTAGTAAGCCATATTTATAATACACCCACTTAGAACTGATGAGACAGGTTTCAGAAATGTTTCCTGCATATACTCATGGTTTAAATCATTGTTTCTTGTCGTTCCAGTTGTTGAGAAGACTATGAACAGGTCAGAGAACTTGCTCTCTCCTGGTTCCTCCTTAGCATCCCAAGTTCATGCTGCTGCTATTAATGGAGATAAGGGTGCTCTTCATAGACTCATCATAGGTAAGAAGTCCCCTGTATTACAGAAACTTTACAAATAATTCTGTCCTAAGGAAGTTTGTTCATTTGAATTTTTTTTTCCTGAGAAAGATTAGCCCTGAGCTAACTACTGCCAATCCTCCTCTTTTTGCTGAGGAAGACTGGCCCTGAGCTAACATCCGTGCCCATCTTCCCCTACTTTATATGTGGGATGCCTACCACAGCATGGCTTTAGCCAAGTGGTGCCATGTCCACACCTGGGATCCAAACCAGCGAACCCCAGGCTGCCAAGAAGCAGAATGTGCAAACTTAACCGCTGCACCACTGGGCCAGCCCCTGTTAATGTTAATTTTAATTTGCAGTGTACTTACACATTTTAATGGAAATATGTTCTTAGTTATATTTTGTTTCAAGACTTGCACAAGAAAGGAATTAAGTCCTGAAACTTAAAAATCTGGATTAGGATCAGGTGGAAAGTATCTGAGAAATATCTGTTTATTTGGCATTGCGTCTCTTATGTACTGTAAGGTACTAAGATAATTAATTCATCTTTGTAATAACATCTAAAATGAGATAGTGGATAATGATCTTTAACATATAATACACACCCAAATTACTAAAGTTTACAAAGAATTTAAACTTTAATGATTTAGAATTGATTCAGTGTTTCCCTATCATTGATTCAATTATTTGAAAGTGGTTTCATTTTCTCCCTATCATTTATATATGGAGAGAGGTTCAATATAGAAGTTCTAGAAGAAGATAAAGTGAATAGGGGAGAAGCAGTATGCAAGGAGAAAATGGGTAAGAATTTTCCAGAATTGTAAAAACCACAAAGCCACATGTTCACAAGTCATTACCCTGAAAAATAAAATAAAAATTCACATTATTTGTAATCTTTAACCTACCAATGTCTAGTGACATCATGATTGACAACTTGGGCTGCAAAATACAGTCCACGTTGCTTGGACTTCCATCCCTGTTCTTTCAGTGTGTATTTTCACCCTACGCTTCCGGTTTCTCCAGAAACTTCTACCCGTGCACCCTAACTTCTGGCTAGGCTTTCTGTTCCCCAATATGCCATGAATTTTTCGTATCTTTTCTCCATGTATCTGTTCCCTCTCCTCTTTTCTGTCTTCTGCCCCTTACCCCTTCTCCACGAAACAAACTTCTGCTCATGGTCAAAGACAAAATTCTTTTACCACATACTCTGTGAAAATTTCTCTTCTCCATCAGAGACATTCTCACCTGATGCCTCACTTCACCTCCGCTACCTGCATTCACAGTTACTCCCTGAAACTTGGCATCTCCCAACACCTCTGAGTCGTTCACTCAAACAGTCCACCATTCAACTAAGAGTCTTTTACCTGCAGCTCGCTTAGTAATGAGAACAATAGTTTTTCAACCTCACTGAGACCTCTAATCTATTCTCTTCTCCAGTTTTGACCATCAGTCTTCTGTCTTTACTTTCCTCCCTATTCAGCCCTGATTCCATGGTCTGTTATTAAAATCTTTCTCTTGGAAAAATTCCCTTTCTCCTCACCTATTGCGTCTGGCTTTTGCAATCTCATCTCTGGATGAACCTAATCCATCTACCTCTGCCAACCCCGGAACGATTTAACCTGGCTGGAAGATTGGTAACACCCTGAATTCGTCATTACCTACTTCAAATAGGCACTCAGCACTTTCCGCTCATCATCCCACATTTCTCCATAATGAGTGTTTCATACTGTCTTGCTCTACCAAAACCTCTGACTGCCCATTCTCCCTCCCTCCCTTCACAGCTAATGCTTTATGCTTCCTACAGAAAATATCCACATAAAATAGGAACTTCCTCATTTTTCAGCATATCTACAAATCACCCTATATCTGCACCCATCTTCTTCTCTCTTCCTGCTAAAACACAGCAAATGTCTCTTTCTGTCAAAGGTGAGTTCTTCCACACATGCTCTGTATTCTGTCCCTTCCTGTCTTCTTGGGAACCTTCTCCATTTTTTTTTTTACCTTTGATTACTACATCTTCAGTCTTTTCTTATATTCTGTATTCTTCCCATTAACATTTAAATATACTCTGTTATCTCCATGATTTAAAAATCCCTTCCATGTTACTTCATCTCCCTCTAGGTATTGCCATATCTCAACTTCCCTTCATAACTGTATCAGTGCACAGGCTAAACTGCTGTAACAGTGACTTAAATAAGATCGAAGTGTATTTCATTCTCACAATAGTACAAAATCATCCAGAGATGCTGCCAGGGCTTGGCTTTGCCCTTCTCAACGTGTGGCTTCCATCTCTGGGTCAATGGCAGATACTTCCATTGCAGTCATAGCCCATCGAGGAGGAAGGAGGAAAGAGAGAGTGCAAAGGTGTCATTCAGGAGGTGGGCTGGACCTAGACACAGAGCCGCATCTGGGACAAAAGACGCTAAAAAATATCTCTCCTTGGATGGCATCATGCCCACCTAAAACTCAGGGTGCTCAGTTCCTAAAGAGAAGAATGAGAAAAGGGATATGGGGCAATTATCACTCTCTGTCATCAAAACCAAGCTTCTGGAGCCATCTGCACCCAGTGTCCCCACCTCTTTACCTCAATGCATGTTTTACTTAAAGAAAACAAAACATACTTCCTTATTTTGAAATGTACATATGGAGAATTACATACAACTTATATGTACAGTTTAACAACTAAATCTAAAGCAAACATCCGTATTACCAAGGAATAGGACATTGTTCCCCCAGAAGCCCCTAATGTATGCTTCCCTCCCCCTTGGAGGAATTGGTGTCTTGACTTTTATGGTATAATAATACATTGTATTTTTACCACCTAGGTATATATCTTAACACTATAGTTTAGTTTTCCCTTTTTTGGATTTTTTTTTCTTTGCTAAACGTTCCATGTTTACTTGTACTGAAAATTATATATTCAGTTAAATCATTTTCCTGCTCAAAACTCTATAATTGTTTCCCATTGTACTTGGAACAAAATTTCAAAGTGTACCTGTACCTCTTTCCCTCCCCAACCTCACCTTTCGTCACTCTCTTACTAGAAAAACTTGCTTTCTTTCAGGTTCTGAAACCTGCTAAGCCCTTTTCCTTCTCAAGGCTTTGTGTGAAATGCTACTATCCCCGTTCTCCGTCTGACTGTCTCTTAGTCATCCTTCAGATCTCAGCACTGAGGTCGCTTCTTCAGAGAGGCCTGCTCTAACCATCCAGTCTCAGTGAAATCTGTTGATTGTGTTCTCCCTGGGAACTCTGCAGGTTTCCTTCATAGAACTTGTCTCAGATTGTAACTGTATGTTTATATGTATGACTGTTGTAATGTTTCTCTCCTCTATAAGCTAGTAGCCTCCATTAATATGGACTAGGTCTGTTTGATTCGTCACTGTATCCACAAAATCCAGCGCAGTACTTGACACATGAGCAATATTTGTTAAAGGAGTGAATAAATATTATAATCATTCTTTTAAATATCTTTCCCCCAAGAAGTCTATAATCGTCTTGAGGGCCGGGATTAATGTGAATTGAGTTTAATTGAATTAAATTGAACTGAGAGGTAGATTAGAACTAAATTCCATTGGAAAATTTCTTTTTAAAGTCAGAATACCTCAAGAAAACATGTCTTATAAGTGAATTCTTTATTATTTTAATAAAAAATATAACCTTCAAAGGAAACAAAACATGCAATATGTTGTAAATTAAAAACACTTATACAGACTCAGTCTTACAAATTAACTAATGCATTACATAATAAAACTTGAAATACTCCTATAATTCTGTATCCCCAAAGAAAAAAATCCTTAAAAACACAAAAAAATCATGATATGGAACCAGTATAGAACTGATAAACTTATTTATAAATTAGTTCCTTATATTTTCTGTTACCTTGTCTAAGGAACTTCTTACTCATTACTGAGTGAGCTATAACTCTGCTCTTCTTTTACGAATTCTGCCATTTTTGTCTTGTATGCAAAGACAGTAATACCTTTGCTCTATGATGTTTTTCAACATTTGTATATTCCTACTAAAATAATACTGTTTCATCTTAAATTTCAATGTATCTTGTACATTCTCTTATGTAGGACGTGTGTGATGATTTCTAAATATATCCTGTGTCTCTTTTCTAAACTAGTAACATGGTACTACAGATGATTTTTTTTTCTTCAATCTTTGCTCACCAACTGCTCAGTGAATTCATTCACTTTAGCATTTTCTGTTTTCCCTTCTCTGTTTCCATGGAGAAGTATGTCAGTGATGTGTTTGACTCCATGGAAACAGATGAGCATCTCTTTCTACATACACAACTAATTAAATCGAACACTTTCTGTGCTACCCATTGTCCTGGAGGAGGAGTGAAGAGGCTTTCCCTGAATGAGACATCATTTTAGTCTCAATTCTTAATGTTTAACCTAGTACAATGGATTAATGTTTTAACATAACTCACTACATCTTGGATTCAGATGAATTAGGGCTCAGTCCTGGGCTCTAAAAACATAAACATACATGGTAAAATCCTTATGTGCTATGATTATCATTTATAGATATGTAGCTTTTTCTTTTAACATCAAACTCAAATAATTTGATTGAATACCAGACACATAGTCAATAACAGAGTTTAGTAGATTCATTTTAATACTATACAGTGTAGTGTAGTACAAAGGACATGGATTTTAGAGTCCAATAAACCTGAATTTTGAGCTCTGGCTTTGTCATTTATTAGCTGTATTACCTTGACCAAGCCGCTTAATCTTTTTGAGCCTCAGTTTCCTTATCTGTAAACTGTAGATCATAATACTTTGCTTGTGTGAGAGTTAAATGAGACAATGGCCATAAAATATCTAGCGTTGGACCTGACACATAGACAATAAATAAAACCTTATCACTGTTATTGTTATATCAAGTTGGACTTACAGGAAAATATTCGTCTCACATAGTTGCAGAAATGTCTCAGAATGAAAAGGCACTAAATGCTATGAAAAATGATAGTTCTCTTTGTGAAAACCAAGCAAAATAATTTGTAAATATTCCCAGTGTGTGATGATTGATGTTGTCATTACTGCTAACAGTGTCTGGGGTTGTTTGCAGTGGTAAAGTGACCATTCTGATTCTATTACAACTTTTGTTCCCCTGTCCATGTTTTGAGCCAGTATAAATCTCTCTGAATCATTTTCCCTCTTTGTTTATGTCTCCCAACAGAATAGTTAGGTGTGGCAAGGAGCCTCATAAGTGAAGAGTAGTGACATTATTTCAGTTGACTTCTTCCTTTACCTCAACCCTGACCTTAAATGTCAGGGTCATTAAATAGTTTATAAATGCTTGCTTATATACATATGTGTTTATAAATATACTTACGTGCATATGTATCCATACTAATAACAGGAATAAAATTAGTCAACATTCATAAAGTTATGATACATGTGCCAGGCACCGTATTAAGTGTTTTGCAGCTCATGAACCCATTTAATAGCAAAACACTACAAAGAGCTTTGGGTACTCTATCACGCTGATTTCATAGGCGAGGAAACGGAGGTGCAGAGAGATTAAGTAACTTGTCTGATAAGTAGCAGAACTGACATTAAAGCTTGGAAGTCCGAGTCCAAAGCCCATGTTTTTGGGGCCTCCATGTGTGGGTAGATGTTTCTGCATACACATGCACATTTGTACGTATGAATACATAGAGAATGAGAAAGACAGGAAAGAAAGAACTGATTATTTCTAAATCGTGACTGATAAACTAATGGTTATCTAGATTGGATTTTTCTTAACTTTGTGCTACAGGCCCTTTTGGCAATCTGGTGAAGTTTATAGACTTCTTTTCAGAAACATATTGTTAAAAGCTTAAATATAATATATGGGAATCCAAAGTAAATCAGTTATATTGAAATATAGTTATCAAAGTATTTTAAAATTGGATATAGCCATATACCTGCCATCATTTTTTTATTAATACATTAAATAGCAAGATCTAGTGGCAAATCTAAGACCTATGATAATTTCAAAGCAACGAGTGTAAATATTTTAAGATACCTCAACGATTATAATAAGATAACATGTAAAAATGTTTTGTAAAATCTCAAATGCCCTCAAAATATAATATGTCCCATGTTATTATTATTACTCTCATCTTCTATGTTAGTACACTGAGACTCAGAAGTGAAGCAATTTAGTTGCCTAGCTAATAAATGCACAGTTGTGACTCAGACCAGGTCATTTAATTACGAATCCTGTATTCTTTCCGTTGTTCCCATGTTGCCTCTAGAACAGTAAGCAGATCTTTTGTAGATGACCACAAATGCTTTCCCAAGATTGTGACAATACGAAAGGTGTGAAGAAGTAGACAAAAGCAAATGAATACATCTTTGATGCCACACAAAAGTGACATTTTAGAACAAGCAAATAAGACAGCAGTAGAGAAGGCTGGGTTGACTCCTGTTGGACAGTATGGCACTGTAGCTGTTGTGTAGACGGGTGCAACTGTCACTACGAGTGACAGACATTTTCTCTAACTGCTAGAGTTGGAGCTCTGGTTTCTGCACATACCAGTCCATGAACCATACAGACTCTTCTGCTTCAACTGACCTTAAAATAACCAAATGCAGTAGAGCAGTGGCTTTCCAGTAGTGGTTCCAGCTCAGCTTTCTGAGCTATGTTCAGATGAGCACATGCAGAATGCCAGCCCCAGTTAAGCAAGCACCAATTGGTCATGGATTAGAGGCTGTCTTCACAGTTGCCAGAATAATTAAAACAACACAGCACACCAGCCAGCTGCACCCTATATTAGCTGTTCCTGATAGGAATGCAATTTAAGTGCATTACTATCCACTGAATGTTAGTTGACATCGTAAGCCCTACATTTGTACAACATGTTGCAGTTACAAAACACTTCCAGACAATAAATCATTTCACTTAGTCATCAAAATAAGCTATTGTGTAGACTTGACAGGTATTGGCTGGATGTTATAATTGGGGAAACTAAGGAGGGAGGAAGTAGGGTGTAGATAAAGGCACAGGCCTGTCTCAGTTACTCTCTTAAAGCCAGGAAGCCCAGAACCTGATGGGACCCTCACTACTTAGACACAGCCAGAAAGCCACTATCCTCCTAAAGCTACTCAAAACAGGACCCAACTGAGGCTGAATGCAGCTTTTTCGAAGCAAGAATAGGGGCTCCATGCTTTCAGTTTCCTCACATACACAAATTTTGGCTCATAGACACAGCATACTGGGTTTTGCTGACATGACCCAATTAAATCTTCTGTGTTGGGAAGTAAATACTAGTCACACAAAAACACAAGTGTGTCAGGGGTTGAAGAGAAGGCGTGAAGTTTCACATATCTTACAGCAGATTGGGAAGAACATAGCATTTGGCCTGATGTTGTCTCTTCTAGGAGGTAGAGGTGCTGACTTCACTTTGGCTCTGAGAAGCCCAATCAGTTAGGATTGTCCCAATATGTGATGACTGCCTCCATTTCGCAACATTTGTTCTTGTGACCACAGTTCCTGCGTTCTTTCTTTTACTAAAGCTTCCAAGGAGGAGTTCAACTCTAGGGGAAATTATAATATGAATCACCATCATCTTGCTAATACTAGGCACTACTGTCTTTGCTTAACACTAAGATGAGATGCCGGTTGAGAGTGCCCTATAATCATGAAAGACACCTTGAGACTAGCCTTATTACATCATATTTTCTGTAAGTACCACTTTGACTCAAGAAGGACTCAAATGATAAAGGAACACGCTACTTGTAATAAGTTTTAGTTCTATTGATGAGTTTGGTTTTAAATGAGTCCTTATCTGTAAATACATAAATAAATAAATATAATCTCTGGGGTCTTCCGGATTATATATTGGAGGCCCTTGTGGAGAGAGTAATACTGGCACTCAGAAGATTTGTGCACAGGGGCTTCTAGAATCAGGTATGTTGAATCAAATGCAAAACTTGCCTCCATCTTCAAAACCCAGAATCTGAAAAGAACACCTGTCTCCTCCAGGAGTTATACACAATCTGAATATATTTGTCAGGCTCTTTCAAATTTCAAGAGCAACGACCTTTCTCGCTCTATTACCAGGATACATGGAAATGTGGATTAGCAAAGTGAGTTATTTAAGAAGCTATAAAGTACTCTGGGTCCCAATTTACATATATTTAAATATATTTTGAAATCTTTAGAGCTAAAACAGTAGCTTAGTTTCAGGCACAAAACAACTCAGACAAAAATGTGACACTTTTTCTTGTGTCAGCTAGCATGTATTTTTCCCCAGAGAAAAGATTTCATTTGGTCAGCTTTCTTTTCCGTTAGCAGAGTTCATGCCAAAACACCTCAGAAGTAACTGGCTTCCCTCATGCTCAACTCATCCATGATGACCTTCAGCTAGTATGTGACTACCTTGTCACTATCTGTGATGAAAGGAGCAAAATTTTTTCACTTCAAGTGGATGGCTGGAGCCATGGGTATCTGTTGTTGTTACTGTTTTTAAGTAAAGTTTATTGAGGTCTAATACAGTAAATACTGTATGTTTCACCCCTTTTAGTGTGCAGTTATTTAATTTTGACAAATATCTAATCCTGTAATCGCCACCGCAATCAAGATATAGAACAATTCCATCACACCCCAAAATTCCCCCATGTCCCTTTATAATCAGTCTCTCCCCACATCCCAGCCCCCGGTAAGCACCGGTCTGATTTCTCTGTACTTACACCTGTTCCAGAATGCTATGTAAATGCATCGCACAGTACGTACCCTTTGTGACTGAGTTCTTTACTTAGCGTAACGCATTTGAGATTTTTCCATGTTGTTGAGTGTATCAGTACTTCATTCCTTTTTATTGCTGAGCAGTAGTCCATTGTATGGATGTATGCAGTCTCTATTGTCATTTTCCAGTTGAAGGACAACTGAGATGTTTCCAGTTTTTGGCAATTGTGAATGAAGCTTCCATAAACATCCAAATACAGGTTTTTATGTGAACATAAGCTTTCGTGCTTTTATTTCTCCTGAGTAAAACACCTAGGAGAGGGATTATTGGGCCATATAGTAAGTGTATGTTTAACTTTATAAGAAACTGACAGTTTTCCGTAGTGGCTATACCATGTTGTATTCTTACCAGTGATGTCTGAGAGTTCTAGTTGTCCTACATCCTTAGCAGCATTTGGTATTGTCAGGTTTGTTTTTAGTTTTGGTTTGGTTTTAACCATTCTAATAGAAGTGTAATGGCATCACATTGTGGTTTGAATTTTCACTTCCCTATGTATTAATGATGTTAAGCATCTTTTCATATGTTTATGTGGTGAAATGCCTGTTCAAATATTTTAATTTCCTTATCATTTAACTATTTACTTGTAATAGTTCTTTATTCTGGATAGAAGGCTTTATAGATAGGTGTTTTGCAAATATTTTCTCCCATTTTGTGGCTTGTCTTTTTATTTTCTTAACAGTGTCTTTCAAATAGAGTTTATAATTTGGATGAAATCGATTTTATCAATTTTTTTATGAATTGTTCTCTGGTATCATATCTAAGAAATCTCTGCCTAACCCAAAGTTAAAGAGATTTTCACATTTGTTTGTTTTAAAAGTTTTGTATAGTTATAGAGGTTTTACATTTCAGTTTTTGATTGAGATAACTTTTGCATGTGGTGAAAAGTATAGGTTGTGAGTTTTTGGTTTATTTGTTTTTTGGTTTTGCATATGGATGTCCACTTTTTCTAGCACCATTTGTTTAAGAGACTGTCCGTTGGTTTGCCTTTGCACCTGTGTCAAAAATCAATTGATCATATATATGAGTCTGTTTCTGTACTCTCAATTCTGTCCTATTGATCTATGTGGCTATTTTTTTGCCGTTTAACTTAAATTGTGGATTTATGAGAATGAAATTGGTTGTAATATTCCCATATTTTCCTTTTAATGTCTGCAGGCTCTGTAGTGATGTTCCCACTTTCATTCCTGATGTTAGAAATTTCTATCTGCTCTGTTTTTAATGATTAATCTGATTAGAGATTTATCAATTTTATTGATATTTTCTGGGAACCAACGTTTAGCTTCATTGATTTTTTCTCTAGTGTTTTTCTGATTTTAATTTCATTGCTCTTATCTTTATTATGTACTTTCTCTGCTTGTTTCGGGTTAAATATGCTCTTCTCTTTTTAGTGTCCTAAGGGAGAAGCATAGATCATTAATTTGAAACTATTCTTCTATTCTAAGACATGTACTCAATGCTGTATATTTCCTTCTAAGCCCCCCTCATGTGTAGGGTAGGAACCTTACAACAGTATTTTTGTTTTCATTCATTTAATGATTTTCAGCTTCCCTTGAGATTGTCTCTTTAATCCACGGATTGCATATGTGTTGCTTAATTCTCAAATATTCAATGATTTCCCATTATCTTCCTATTATTGACTTCTAGTTTAATTACATATTGTCAGAGAACATACTGTGTATGACTTCACTTCTTTAAATCTGTTAACATTTGTATTATGACTCAATATATGGTCTATTTTGGTGAATATCCTATGGATGTTTTAAAAGACTGTTGCTGGGTGACATGTTCAATGAATATCATTTATATCCTACTGCTTTATGGTGGTATTCAGTTGTTCTCTATCCTTGCTGATTTTTATTCTTGGGTTCAAGCAATTATTGACAGGGGAAAGTTGAAGTTACCAACTATAATTGTGAATTTTTCAAGTGTTTCTTTCAATTCTATCAGTTTTTGCTACATGTATTTTGAAGCTCTGTGGTTTGGTACATACACATTTAGGATTGTCATGTATTTTGGTGAACTGACCCTTTTCTATTTGACACTGGTAATTATCTTTGCTCTGAAGTCTACTTTATCAGTTATTAATATAGTCACTCCAGCTTTCTTTTGATTAGTGTTTACCAATCAAAAGTATATGGTATATTTGTGCTCATTCTTTTACTTTTAACCTACTTATGTCATTATATTTCAAGTGAGTTTTTTATGTCAGCATATAGTTGGGTCCTCTTTTTTTATCCATCTCTGTCTTTTTATTGGTGTGTTTATAACATTTACCTTTAATGTAATTATTGATGTTAGGATTTAAGATTTCCATTTTATTATGTGTTTACTGTTTGTTCCCTCTGTTTTTCATTCCTCTTTTTTCCCTTTCCTGTCTTTCTCTGCATTTCTTGAATGTTTTTATATTTCACTTTAATTTATATGTAGTGGGGCTTTTGTAACAACTTTACTGAGATTTACCATACATATATACCATGCAATTCACCAACATAAAGTGTACAATTCGATGGTTTTTGTATATTCACAGAGTTGTGCAAACATCACCACAATTGATTTTAGAATAATTTCATTACCCCAAAAAGAAACTCTATACCGTTTAACTATGTCCCCTCAAACATGTCCCCATCCCCAGCCCTAGGCAAGCATTGGATATAAAATTTGGAGTTGACAGATCTCCTCTCCACCTCCCCCAAAACTTGAAAAATGTGTCATTGCTTTCTGGCCTCCATAGTTTCTTATGTGAAATACACTGTCATTCGAATTCTTATGTATGTATTATAGATAATATGTTGTTTCTCTCTGGCAGCTTTCATGATTTTTCTCTTTATCTTTGGTTTTCAGAAATTTTATTATGATTGACTCAGCATAGATTTCTTTGGGTTTGTTCTGTTTGAGCTTTGCTCAGCTTCTTAAATCTGTAGGTTTGTGTTTTGCACCAAATTGGACCATTTCTAGCCATTGTTCCTTCGCATATGTGTTCAGCCCTTCATTCTTTTTCCTCTTTTTCTGGGACTCTGATGATATGAATGGTAGATCCTTTGTTATTGTCCTTATTGTTCTTTTTGTTTCTATGTATTCTTTCAGTTGTTCAGATTGAATACTTTCTATTGGTCTATCATCAAGTTGAGTGATTCTTCTGTCATCTCCATTTTGCTATTGAGGCTATTCAGTGAGGTTTTTATTTTGGTTATTTACTTATTTATTGAGTGTTTATTATTCTAAAATTTTCTTTTGGTTCATCTTTACATTTTCTCTTTCTTTGCTTAACACTTTGTATTTTTCCATTTGTCTTGAGAGTGTTAATAATTACTTGTCAGATTATCTTTATGATAATTGCTTTAAAATCCTTGTCAGATAATTCTACTATCTGTATCATCACAGTGTTTGTGCCTATTGATTGTCTTTTCTTGTTTAATATTTTCCTGACTCTTGGTTTGTCTAGTAATTTTGGATTATCTCTTGGACATTTTGTGTATTATGTTATGAGACTCTAAATTCTATTTAAATCTCTTATTTTAGTAGACTGACGATCTGTTTAAGTTTAGGATGAACATTTTGTTCCAGTTTTGTGGATGGTGATTCAAATGTCAAGTTAGTTTTCAGAGCTCTTGTATGCATTTCTGGTTTGCCCCATTTCCTTGCTACCCAGGCCAATTTAGAACCTGGGTAGTATTCTACCCATAGTTCAATTCTCAAAGCTTTGCTATTTTGATTTTGGTCAGTTTCACACATGGGCTACCCAGAGTTGTCCATGATTCCATGCACCAAGTTAGAGAATTGCTTTCTCTAGCTTCCTCCTCTCTGTAATCCTCCCCGACTCTAGTTAGGAATGAGTAAGGTACCACCTCATTGCAATCCTTTGCTTAATTCAGAGTGTGATGGTTCACAGGGCTCTTCTGCACAGTCTGCAGTACCCAATGGCAGAGAAGAGAGGTGCAGTTTCTTTTGTTGTGTGTGCTTGGAGTAGAGTCGGTATAGTCAAAAGAGTTAACTCCTGCAGGGCTATGCTCTTCTCAATGTTTTGACTGGAGAGAGAGGGCCTCTTGGGGAACTTCATATCTGTGCTCATTGGTGTTTCTGGTTGTGGGCTACTGCAGGCTAGCTCTATATAGGAGGCAAAAAAAAAAATTTTTTTTTTCAGGGACCTCACCATCAGGTTGTTCCCTGAGTCCCATAGTCCCTAGCCAGTCTGTCTTCTTTTCTCCATGTTTCATGTATTTTGCCTGGAGTTTTTAGTTGTAATTAGCAGGAAGATCAGGGTAGTATGCAATTGCTCCATGTTGTCTAAAATGAGAAGTCAATCATGATTCACTTTTGTATCTCTCATAAAAACATACTACAATGCCTAGTGTATGATCTGCACTAAATAAGTATTTGTTGACAAAAGAAAGGAGTGAGGGAGGAAAATAACCAGCTCCATATCTCAAAATGTTAATTCAGCATAACGTAGTAGTTAAGAAAATCAGTTTGAATTCTAGCCCCACCGCCTACTTTCAGTGTGAATGTAAACTGGTTACTTAACATCTCTGAATCTCAGTTTCCTGTAATATGGGGTGGTAAATATCTACCTCATAGGGTAAGTAAAAATAAGACAATATATTTAACACATTTAGCACAGTACTTGATAATAAACACTTAGTAAACACAGCTCCTAGTTATATTAGTAGTAACAACAACAATTATCAAGTGTTGCTATCTGTTTCTTGTACACATAGGAAACTCTTCCCTTAAAGACAAAGAAGATCAATTTGGAAGAACACCACTTATGTATTGTGTGTTGGCCGACAGACTGGATTGTGCAGATGCTCTCCTGAAGGCAGGAGCAAATGTTAATAAAACTGACCATAGCCAGAGAACAGCCCTCCATCTTGCAGCTCAAAAGGTGAGAAGTAAAATCACTTTGAGAGTAAACCTTTTATGTGATATTTGTTAGTTGATTAATGGGACTGTGCAATAGACAGATGATAAAGAAATCACAAGCATGTGACTCTTAGTTTCATATGTTTTCTCTAAAAACAGTCTTTAAACTGTAGAGAGTAAAGCACAGATGACCATCAGTGGCTGAATTAACTTATCCAAGTTCCTTGAACAATGGAATTTACTTTATGATATAAGCTTAAGTCGAGGAGATGCAATCAAAATATATGTACAGTATGATTAAACTATATTACAAATCAATTTGTACATGAGGAAAGAGCAAACACCAAAAAGAAAAAACACTAACATATTAGTAGTGGTTGGGTTTAAATATTGAGACTATATATAAGTTTTTGTATTTTCACTGCTTAATATTTTTTCCTTTATGACTATTACTTTTACAATAAAAGTTGTAGTTTCTCTTAAAATATGTGGCCTTAAGGGGCATAAAAGAACTTGATTTTATGAATGTATTTTCAACTTTTAAAAAATTTAAAATTATATTGCCAGTATCAATGATTTCAAGTTTTTAAAGGCATTATCAAGAACTCGGACTTTTAAGATTAAACATATCAAAAAAGTAAAATGGGCAGCATCATGGCAGAGTGAACTTGCCCAGGATTCTCTCCCCTCCAACATACAATGAAAAGGGGCATCCATACTCCAACAGAGGACATCCTAACACAACACAAAAACGTCAGAGAGACATGCGGCCATACGATGGAGGGTGGAGAGGCTGGAGCCCCCCTCAGAGAAGCTGCAATGGGGTAAGAGAGAACTTCACTCCCTCCCCTAAAGACTGCAATCTGCGACCGTGGGAGGCTCCATGAGGGAAGGAAGAGGGGAGGGGATGTTCGTTTGCGGGAACATCAAGGACCTCTGAGGTCCCATGTGGCCTAGAGGGAAGACCTCTACTGGGGTGAGAGCTTTTGCGGAGGGGGGGGGGTGACTGTCTCAAGCCAACAGCCCAGGAGATCAGCAAAAGCAGAACGAGAAAGCCCAGAGAGCACACAGGAGAAAGCACCCCTCCCTCTAGCTGCCCCCTCCCATTCCACTGTCTGGCATCTCAGCTGAAGGCAGAAGGCTCAGAATATGCTGCTCTTGAACCCCCCACCCAGTGACAATAGGTGGTAACTGCAAGCAAATAATATCAGGATGCGTAAGATCCGACCCACCCCCTATCGCAATATCAAACACTATATCAAATCTCCAGACCAGAGAGAAAACAACAAGTACCCAGAATTCAGTCCTGAGGACACAGAAATATGTAATCGAAATGACAATGAATTCAAAATAGCTATCATCAAAAAACTCAAAGAGGTAAGAGAGAACATAGAGAAACAATTCAACGAGTTGAGGAGGTACTTAACAAAAGAGACTGAAACTATAAGTAAGAATCAATCAGAAATATTAGAGATGAAAGACACGATGGAAGAGATAAAACAAAATACGTATTCCCTAAATGCTCAAGTGAACATCATAGAGGAGCATATCACCACAATTGAAGATAGACATGTTGAAATTCTCCAGATAGAGGAGAGAGAACTAAGACTAAAAAGAAATGAAGAAAGTCTTCGAGAAATATCCGACTCAATTAGGAAATGCAACATAAGAATTATAAGTATTCAAGAAGGAGAAGAGAAGGAGAATGGAGCAGAAAGTGTGTCCAAAGAACTAAGACCGAACAATATGCTGCCTCCAGGAAACACATCTCAGCTCCAATGACAAACACAGGCCCAAAGTGAAGGGATGGAAGACAATACTCCAAGCTAATGGCAAACAAAATAAAGCAGGTGTCGCAATACTTATATCAGACAAAGTAGACTTCAAGATAGGACAGGTAAAGAGAGACAAAGAGGGGCAGTATATAATGATCAAAGGGACACTCCATCAAGAAGAAATAACATTTATAAATATCTATGCATCCAACACAGGAGCACCAAAGTTCATAAAGCAACTATTAACAAACCTAAAAGAAGATATTAATAATAACACAGTAATAGTAGAGGATGTTGACACTCCGCTCATATCAATGGATAGATCATCCAAACAGAAAATCAACAAGGAAACAGTGGAATGCAATGAAAAGCTAAACCAGTTCGACTTAATAGACATATATAGAACACTTCATCCCAAAACAGCAGAAAACACATTCTTCTCAAGAGCGCACAGAACGTTCTCAAGGATAGACCGTATGTTGAGAAACAAGGCAAGCCTCAATAAATTTAAGAAGATCTAAGAAGATAATAACAAGCATCTTTTCTGATCACAATGCTATAAAGTTAGAAATTAATTACAAGAAAAAAGCTGAGAAAGGGACAAAGATGTGGAGACTAAACAAGATGCTGTTGAACAAGCAATGGATCATTGAAGAAATTAAAGAAGAAATCAAAAAATATCTGGAGACAAATGAAAATGATAACATACCATACCAACTCATATGGGATGCGGCAAAAGCCATATTAAGAGGGAAATTCATTGCAAAACAGGTACACCTTAACAAACAAGAAAAATCCCAAATAAGCAATCTCAAATTACACCTAACTGAATTAGAAAAAGAAGAACAAACAAAGCCCAAAGTCAGCAGGGGGAGAGAAATAATAAAAATCAGAGCAGAAATAAATGCTGTTGAAACAAAAAAGACAGTAAAAAGGATCAATGAAACAAAGAACTGGTTCTTTGAGAAGATAAATAAAATTGACAAACTCCTAGCCAGACTTACAAAGAAAAAAAGAGAGAAAGCTCAGATAAACAAAATCAGAAATGAAAGAGGAGAAATAACAACAGACATCACAGAAATACAACTGATTATAAGAGAATACTATGAAAAACTATATGCCAACAAAATGGATAATCTCGAGGAAATGGATAAATTCTTAGACTCTTACAACCCCCCAAAGCTGAATCAAGAAGAAACAGACAATCTGAATAGACCAATCAAAAGGAAAGAGATTGAAACAGCAATCAAAAGCATCCCAAAGAATAAAACCCCAGGACGAGATGGCTTCCCTGGGGAATTCTACCAAACTTTCAGAGAGGATTTAATACCTATCTTTCTCAAGCTATTCCAAAAAATTAGGGAAGATGGAATGCTTCCTAACATATTCTACGAGGCCAACATAACTCTGATACCAAAGCCTGACAAGGACAACACAAAAAAGGAAAACCACAGGCCAGTATCGCTGATGAACATAGATGCAAAAATCCTCAACAAAATTTTGGCAACCAGAATTCAGCAATACATCAAAAGGATCATGCATCATGATCGAGTGGGATTCATACCAGGGACACAAGGATGGTTCAATATCTGCAAATCAATCAACATGATACACCACATCAAAAAATTGAGGAATAAAAACCACATGATCACTTCAATAGATGCAGAGAAAACATTTGACAAGATCCAACAGTCATTTATGATAAAAACTCATAACAAAATGGGGATATAAGGAAATTACCTAAACATAATAAAGGCCCTATATGACAAACCCATAGCCAACATCATACTCAATGGGCAAAAACTGACACCATCCCCCTGAGAACAGGAAGAAGACAAGAATGCCCACTATCACTACTCTTATTCAACATAGGACTGGAGGTTTCGGCCAGAGCAATTAGGCAAGAGAAGGGAATAAAAGGAATCCAAATAGGGAGTGAGGAAGTGAAACTCTCACTGTTTGCAGATGACATGATCTTATAAATAGAAAGCCCCAAAGAATCCATCAGAAATCTAAAAGAAATAGTTAAAAGCTATAGTAAAGTTGCAGGGTACAAAATCAACTTACAAAAATCAGTTCCTTTTCTATACTCTAATAATGAGCTTCCAGAAAGAGAACTCAAGTATACAATTCCATTTACAATCGCAGCCAAAAGAATAAAGTAACTAGGAATAAATTTAACCAATGAGGTGAAGGATTTATACAATGAAAACTAGAAGTCATTACTGAAAGAAATTGATAATGACATAAAGAGATGGAAAGAGATTCCATGCACATGGATTGGAAGAATAAACATAGTTAAAATGTCCATACTACCAAAAGCAATCTACAGATTCAATGCAGTCCCAATCAGAATCCCAATGACAATCTTCATGGAAATAGAACAAAGAATCCTAAAATTCATATGGGGCAACCAAAGACCCTGAATTGCTAAGGCAATCCTGAGAAAAAAGAACAAAGCTAGAGATATCACAATCCCTGACTTTAAAATGTACTACAAAGCCATAGTGATCAAAACACCATGGTACTGGTACAAAAACAGGCACACAGATCAATGGAACAGAACTGAAAGCCCAGAAATAAAACTGCACATCTACAGACAGCTAATCTTTGACAAAGGTGCCAAGAACATACAATAGAGAAAAGATAATCTCTTCAATAAATGGTCTTGGGAAAACTGGACAGCCACATGTAAAAGAATGAAGGTAGACCATTATCTCACGCGATACACAAAAATAAACTCAAAATGGATCAAAGACTTGAAAATAAGTCCTGAAACCAGAAAACTCCTGGAAGATAATATAAATAGTACACTCTTTGACATCAAACTAAAAAGGATCTTTTTGAATACCATGTCTTCTCAGACAAGGGAAAGAAAAGGAAAAACAAACAAGTAGGAGTTTATCAGGCTAAAGAGCTTCTGCAAGGCAAAAGAAACTAGAATCAAAACAAAGAGGCAACACACCAACTGGGAGAAAATATTTGCAAATCATGTATCTGACAAAGGGTTAATCTCCCTAATATATAAGGAACTCAGACAACTGAACAGTAAAAGAACAAACGTACCCATCAAAAGATGGGCAGAGGATGTGAACAGACATTTTTCCAAAGAAGATATACAGATGGCCAATAAATGCAGGAAAAGAAGTTCAGCATCAGTAATCATCAGGGAAATGCAAATCAAAACTACACTAAGATACAACCTTACACCTGTTATCATGCCTATAATCACTAAGACTAAAAATAATAAGTGTTGGAGAGGGTGTGGAGAGAAGGGAACCCTCATACACTGCTGATGGGAAAGCAAACTGGTGCAGCCACTATGGAAAACAGTATGGAGATTCCTCAAAAAACTAAAAATAGAACTACCATATAATCTTCCACTATCCCACTACTGGTATTTACCCAAACAACTTTAAATCAACAATCCAAAGTAACATATGCACCCCTATGTTCATGGCAGCACTATTCACAATAGCCAAGACATGGAAACAATCCAAGTGCCCATCGCACGATGATTGGATAAAGAAGATGTGGTGTGTGTGTGTGTGTGTGTGTGTGTGTGTGTGTGTGTGTGTATATATAATGGAATACTACTCAGCCATAAAAAAGATAAAATCACCCCATTTTCAACAACATGGATGGACCTGGAGGGAATTATGCTAAGTGAAATAAGCCAGACTGAGAAAGACAGACACCAGATGATTTCACTCATATGGGGAATATGAACAAATGGATGGACAAAGAAAACAGTTCGATGGTTACCAGGGGAAGGGGGTAGGGGGTGGGCACAGGGGGTGAAGGGGAGCACTTATGTGGTGACGATCAAGAAATAATGTACAGCTGAAATCTCACATTGATGTAAACTATTATGGACTCAATAAAAAAAAATTTTTTAAAAGAGACTGAAGAACTGGGAAAAAATATTTGTAATTCATATCAGGCAAAGGGCTGTCTTGCTAATAGATAAAGAACTCCTGGAAACTGGTAAGAAAAAAATAGAGAAATGAGCAAAGGATATGAACAGATGGCTAAGCAAACGTCTACACATTTGCTACTGTTGGTGAGAGGGTGGAGGAAAGTGGACTCTCACCTGTTGCTGGTGGGAGTATAAATTAGTACATCTTTGAGGGAAAATTTGTCAATATCTATCAAAATTTCAAATGCATATACTCTTTGTACAAGTCCACTCTTGGGAATTTATCTCACAGATATATTTGCACATGTGTAAAATGACACATGCACCAAGTTCTTCACTGCAGCATTGTTTCTAACAATAAAAGATTGAAAACCAAGTAATAATAATAATAATAATAATAAATAAAATGGGAAGCTTCTTTATTCCTGAAAATGATTTTTCCCATGATAAAATTTTGGTCTAAAAAATATATTTCCAGTGCCTGGTATTTTTCTTTTCGTTACTTTAGACTTACGTATTTTTAGAATAAAAGGCAATGAAAATTAGTTAGATCCTACAGAAACTATTAGAGTTCTTTCTCATTGAAAAATGTGAACCAGATATAGCTGATTAATTGAGGGGTTAGAAAAATACCTTTTCATTTAGTTGAACGTATAAAAAGAGACTGACATTAAGATATACTACTGAATAAGCTAGTTCTATGCTCTTATCAGTTAGGTCTGTCAGGATGTTTCCAAAGTTGTTGTTCTTGAATTTGCTTTTTATTATAGTAATTTTTTAAAAATCTCTCTCATTTTCAATCTCAGTTTTAACTACTGCTCAGATGTTTATAACCTTTCACCTAGGCTTGGCAGCTATTAAATTATTCACTCAGGAAGGCTAACTCCATTTAACTTGTTATCGCAAAAAAAGTAAACATTTCAGATTCGGAAGATCCCCAATATTAAGAATTTGATCCGCTTCAGATTTTTCATTGTGATGCATTTAGATTTAAAACTCAATTTCGAAAATGTAGGTTGGAGGGCCCTAACTTAACATCTAGCGGATCATGTGAAGAAAAAACAATGAGGATTGAAGTTGATGATCCAAGAATATGACATTTTTGTCAAGGTATCATATGAAAAGGTTGAGAGAAGGGGTGTTCACAACCAGACATGTTAGCTGGAGGTCTCTTCACCAGATGCAGCGTGTTGTTTTCTTTTGGTTTTTGTATCTCCTGTATTTACTTTTAGTTATGATCTTTTCTACAGTGTCAAAGAATAAACAGAATTAAATAGAACTGTGATTTACGTAAGTGATAACGTAGTTATCAAGGTTCATTTTCTTTCATCTATCTGATAATTTTGCATTTCCCCCGTCTCTGTGTTGCAGTTTGCTCTTGCATATTTGCCAAAAGCAATAATGTCTCTTTAGGCTATGCGAGCACTAGGAGAGTTTCCTGAACGAGTATGGTAATGATTCTTTAGTACCCTGCCCTGTCCAGATCAAACCTGGGTATTGTATTTGGTTTGTGCTTCGTACAAAAGCACCGTTATTAAGAAATTAGAGATAGTATAGATCAGGCAGGAATAAGATGGTGAAGGATCTAGAAATAATTTTCAAAGGAGAGTTGGAGATGATATGTCCCATGTCTCTAGCACACCCTGCCTCTGAACAGACACAAACACAAATTCTCTTTAGAGAAAATGTCTTCGCCTTAAACTTCCAGGACTCCCCCATACGAAAATAGACCAAACGTGATCTGGAATGAAAGATCACCAAACACACAAGGAAGCAATCTACCGTGAATGCGAGTCAGCAGGAACGATAAACAGATTCATTCTATCAAAAACATCAGATATTGGCTTCCTTAGCAACACAATTTAAAATAGCTATTGGTAGAATGTTTAAAGATATAAAAGAAGAAATCAGAAAAATGAGCAACAAACAGGAGACTTTCATGACTAGTTATAAGTTCTGGCCATAATCATTTATTTTAGAATAACCCACCTGCCCAAAACATCTATGAAAACTGAACAAAATATATAGGCATTGAGAACAATCAGCATAGTCAGGATCTAAGAAACTGCAATCATTCTGAGAAGGGAAGCATGTGAAATGAATTCCATGTTCATCCTGGCTTTTTCCTTTAGGCATTTTCCAAATTGGAATGCAAAAGAATACAAGCCTAGCAGGAAGTGGCAGTCTGAGCCGGCTGAGAAACCCAGGAGAGTGGAGTTAACAGTGGCTGGAACTTGAAAGACAAAATCCTGGAGAGAAGGGAACTGTAGAGAAGGACCCCCAAAATCTTGATACAAATTCCTTGTGTATCATTAGCAGATTCCTAAACTGTGCTTGTATAGGGTGAGGCTCTAAGAAACCCAGAATAAACAACTAGGGGACTAAAGAGCTAAGCAGAGATTGTTTTAAAATTATCCTGTATTTCTTTCCGATTTATGTCTTTTAATACACAACAAATTGCTTTTTATGTAGGGATCCATTTTACAACTTCTGAAAAACTAATTTTCCCAGGACAATCTAGCTTATTAATTTTTAGCCATTTAGTATCTGCTGTGTGCCAGCACAAGGCTTTTGTATTATGCGTTTCCTATGCTTTTATTTTTTTAATTTTTTTTTCAAGTGAAGGGTTGTGAATTCTAAAGAGCTAACTAGGAAGTTTGAAAATGAAAGTTACACAATCAAATTACTTTAGGGCGACTGATATGGCAACTAAAGCTACTTTGGAAGAGGAAGAGAGTGGAGGTACATAGAAAGCTGTTACAGTTCAGGCCAATGTAGAGGAGGAGTTGGATCCAACAGATACATTGTGGAGGCAGAACTGTTCATTTAATAAGTAGTTGCCAAATGTCTACTGTGTAGACCTATCCTTTTGTATAGTGAACCTCTCTGATACATCGGATACCAAGTATTCTTTTCAAGTGTTGTCTATCCCACTTAATTCTGTTATCTGTGAACTTAGAAGTGTGCTCTCTATGTAATCATCAATATTCATGTGTATGTGCATGCATGCATTTATCCCACATATGTTAAAACTGTTACTGTGTAACAGGTACTGCAGTAGAAGAAAGAAGGAATACAAAGATAAAAGACATGATTCCTGCTCTTAAGTTGCTTACAAAGTTCATGGATAAAGATATTAAGTGATAATTAAAGCTGGCCTATCTACCTTACAATACCTGAGTGATTTATAAAATATTAAAAGCCATAACATGTAAATAATCATTGTTATTATTATTGACCTGAAAATCAGCCATTCTCTATATTATTTATTATGTTTTTGGTTTTTTATGATAGTGAACTATATTATGTATCTTTCCTTAGGTTGACTGGTAGGAAAAACTCATGTTCCCATAGCATTTTGTTCATGTCTCCATTAGAGCCCCATTATCTTGTAATTATTGCTTACTTGTCTCTTTCCCAGTAGATTGGAGCTCCAGGCAAGAACCTTGTTTTGTTTATTTTTGAATCGCCTAGAATCTAGCACAGTGTCTGACATGTCTGGGTTGAATGAATGAATACATTTTATATTACTTATATAGAAAGTCATTATTAATATAAATGCTGGACATTTTGTTTATTAGAAACATTTATCCAGTTTCAAAATACATATGCGGGAAAAACTTATTGAACTGTGTTGATTGGCTTAGTTATTTTGACACATATTCACTTCTCTGGAAACAAATTGCTGTTTGTCCAAGCAGCTAAGGAAATGGTCCCCATGAGAATAAAATTAATCTCAATATACTGAACATCTGTACCTAATTTGTTTTTCATTTACTATCTTCAGTTTAATCCAAGAAAGCAATCAGTCATATCTTTTCTTTCTCATCTCTCTTCTTTTCACAAAAGATATCTAATTGTAAGAAATGTTTTGCTTCAGGGAAGCTACTATTTCTCTGACTTCCACAGATACATTTATTTGTTAATAAAGATAAAAATGCTTTAGCACTCTTACTATATGTTTATAGTGATGCATTTTTAATCTTCCAGGAGGTTATTAATTTGGCTTCAAGAAGATTAAGACTACCCACTTTGAAAAATTATGTCATGTTAAACACAAAAACTAAAGAAGCTTCAGGTTGTGATTGTGTGTGTTCTTTTTTTTAATTCACAGCAGAATTCTCAATTCATCTATGAAAACTGAATATTAATTTTCCATTTTCAAAATATGCTGTTTCCATGTTAATGATTTACAAAAATTAAAGGAAACTTTTCAGGAAAACTTACTACCAGGTGACAGTATTAGGTTTCCTTATTTTACACACACTTACACTTACACACGAACACACCAAACAATGCGCTCCGCGGTCCCCGTCAACTCTGTATTCCCATATTCCCCTTCATGTACGTACTGCCTCTGCCATAGCTCCTTCCCTGCCGCTGTGAACCGCAGATGTCACGGATCTGTGTTTCACCCTGACTAGTGCTATTTGAAGGCAGAGGCCATGTCTTATTTGACTTTTTAGTTTCACTCTTAGCACAGCTCCTGTCATTTAATAAAGACTCAATTAATATTTAATGAATACATGAATGAAGGAAAGAATCAATCAATAAATGTGGACATCAGATAAATTTATTATGAATAATATGGTCTTCAAAACTGTTGAAGTTTAAATCAATGGCTATATTTATTTCTTCTCATTATCCACTCCACCCCCTCATAATTTTGTACATAGGATTTTACAAGACTCTATGAGCTTAATTTCTCAACGAATATCACTCTTGTATGCCTTAACTTCTTCATCTATAAAATGCAATAATATTTTTCTCTATCTGCTGTATAGGGATGATGAGTCCTTTGATGTAAAGCATTTTGCTTGGTGGAGAAATAAACTCTCTAAGACTATAGGTTGTCAATATTATTGGTGTTAGTCATACTGCCAATATAGGTGTAAACATCAAATTACTCTTTAGGAATCAGTAGGTGTCTGAGATAGAAAGGCCCTGCTGGATCTTCTGTTTCAATTCGTGATTAGATGAGGAAATTGAGGCAATCCTTTCAATTCTCTTCTCTTCATTATTCGTCATTCTGTTTGCCTTTGCATGTACCTGAATGTTCTTTGTCTTATTTTTTAAACTATTTTAAACTTATAGATTAAGAATAAAGAATAATATAAACAACATTCAGCTACGTAATACCCAGAAGAGATAAAACTGAACATTTTTCATTTTTGCTTCAGATTTTTTTTAATGAGATAAAACAGTATAGACACACTTAAAAGTTTTCTGTCTTCCAAAATGCCAGTCCCCTCTTTTTCTGCCTCCTCAGTCTACCTTAATTGGTGGTTTCAATTCTCATGCACATTTTTCTACCTTTAGTTTATGTGTATACACCCATAAACAATATTATTTTCCATGTTTAAAATCTTTATATAAATGGTATTATACTTTGCTGTCATTCCCCAACTTGTTTTTTTAACGTAGCATTATGTTTTCAAGATTTATTCATAGTGAAATGTGTAGCCCTAGTTCACAAAAGAGTATATATAGATGCCCAAAAGATTCATGAAAAGGTGCTCAACATCATTACTAATTAGGGAAATGCAAATTAAAGCTCCAATGAGACACTACACAACCATTTGAATATCTGAAAGGAAAAAGTCTGATAACATCAATTGATGGTGAGGATATGGAACAACTGGAACTCTCAAAAATTTTTGGTAAGAACGTAAATGGGGTACATCTGCACTGGAAAACTGACTCTACTAAAGCTAAACACACACACGCGCGCACTGTATCACCACAATTCACGCTCCAGCTCTGGTGATGCCTAAGAGAAACACGTGCCTCATTCTACCGAAAGGCGTGTACGAGAATGTACATGATAGCTTTATTTGTAATAGCAAACATTAATAGCACAAACAACCCAAATACCTATCAACAGGCAAATGGGTAAATAAATTGTGGTATATTCCTGTGATGGAATACTACAATAAAAAAGAATGGACTACTGATACATTCAACCACGTGAATGAATTTTGTAGACGTCATGTTGAGCAAAACAAGTCAGACACGTATGCTATTTATATGAATTTGAAGAACAGGCAAAACTGTGTGGTAATTCAAATCAGATTTGTGGTTACTCAAGATATTGACTGAAAAGGGGCATGAGGAAGCTTTCAGGGGTGCTGGAAATCCTCTATATCTTGATCTGTGTATTGATTACGTAAAAATTTATCAGTCTGTATACTTAAGATTTATGCACTTTATTGTATATATGTTGTACCTCAATAAAAAAAATTATTAAAAAATGGTACAATATCTAGAAGTAGGTGACCATTATTTATAGGTGGGATAAGGGAGAGCGGAATCAAGAATGGTTCGTGGCCTAGGCTGTTAAGCGCTCAGCCTTAGCCTCAGGAGCGACTGCCCTGTATCCACACTCTACTCCAGTGGCTCTCATGCATCACAATCACCTGGAGGTGTTTAGTGGGTACTTCTAGGCTTCTCTGTGGCTGTGTTCACTCATTAGCCCATTTAAAAATAATTTAATAAGTGCGCACTCTACCACAAACTGGGTAGCCAGTGGAGAGCTGAGGAGTAAGCACATGAGGTTTTGGCTGTTGGTGTGCTTCTAAAAGAAGGCACCAAAAGACATTTGTGATGTCCGTATTACTTAGAAATGTAGGGAAGTCTGGAAAGGTATGAAACCCTTATGTGCTGGAATCTTCATGATCTCTCAGGAAATCTCTGAACTGAGATGTTAGATGTGGCCATGGTAGACAACTCTTGCTGTTTATGCCGTTTGACTTCAACCCTAGCTAGGCTGCCTTTTTCAGGCAGGCAAAAAGTGCTATTCTAAAGAATCTTTGCTTCATTTCATTCTAACTTCTCAGGTTTCCAAATTCGCTTCAAGTTTGTCTTCTTCTGAGTATTTAGAAACTCTCTCTAAATCTCTCCTCTGGTTTTCCAATTTAGAAGTTGGTTTCAAATATTTAGGATCTTGCATTCAAAAGTGTGTTCCAACCAAAAGCAGAGTTGGTCTGTTTTAAACAAATTTGAGAACTGAAATCAAAACCTGTCTGTCCTTTAATACTTTGATTAGAGTTAATGTCCTTCTACTTGCATGGATGAAATTCGTAGTCACAATGAAAAAACATATCAACAAACCTTGATCGAAATCACTACTTGGAATTTTTCTAAAATAGTTCTGGTAAGAAAAAAAAATTCATTTAGTTTCACAGCAGCTTCACAGCAGTTAGAATAGTTGAATATTACATATTTTCTATACAAGTAAACTGAGATATAGTTTGATTGACTTCTTCAAGGTCACTTTCATACTTGTAGAGTCAGGAAATATCTTGTTTTTCTGATTCCCAGCTCAGTGGTCCTGATAATGCTCCACTGAAAGAAAACTTACATACTCTGCTGAAGCTTACTTGGACTTCTGGTTCTTCTGTCCTAGAGTAATTCTCAAATCCAGCTTCTTAGTCACACCTCCCAAGAAGTACCTAAGGGTTTCTTTCTCATGGGCCAGGTTCAGAATTTGAACCCAGAGCTTCCACCTTTCAGGCTAGTGTTTTCCTTTTATGTTCTAATACCTTTCAAACCCAACAGAGCAGTTTTGCAGATTGTATTTTCAAATCTGCGTGGTTTGCAGAATTTTGTTTTGAACATGATCATGTTTCCTACAACCATACTCATTTTCTAATCATCTCTATCTCTTCATTGACCCCAACTTTACTAAGTCATGAAAATACAAGCATCTGCTTTCCATGAATAGATTAGAGATCCCCACAAGCCTAGATTCCCATGGAAACCAATCAAAAACTAAAAGGAAAAGAAAGAGTATATATTGAATTTCCCTGAGACCTATAGCTTGTTTTTCATTAGACTCATGCTGATTTCTTTTAAACTCTGGGCAGAGTGCCAGTGAATATTTTTGCAGCTCATAAAAAAGAACTTCAGATCCATTTACTTTCAGTTAAATTTTTAACTGAAATTAATTAATTTTAAAAATTAATTCTGATATAACATCAATTCCGAATAAAATTTGAGCATTAAGTTTCTAATTACCTTTTTATGTCATAGGACCATATTTGTTCATATAATTTCCTTTTCTTGTTTCTTGCCTACCCATATTCTACTGTTCAAAATAGAGTGAGAGGGAATCAGGGGACGTATTATTCCTATAGTATGAATATTGTCAGCCCCTGGACACAACATTTTCCCTGTGACCAATCATAGTGATGCGGGGTTGGTGAGCCGAGGAGTCGAAAGAAAGATTTCTTAGACTCTCAAGATCTGGCAGTAGTGCTCTTTTATTTAGAGAATAGTGTGGAATAGCATGGGGACAGGACCCATGGGCAATCAGAGCTTCTGCTGCCGCCGCTTCTGCTGCCCCCACTGGCATGGGGACAGGGCCCATGGGCAGGCAGAGCAGCTGCTGCTGCCCCTACTGGCATGGGGACAGGACCCATGGGCAGGCAGAGCTGGTGCGTGGGGACAGGACCCATGGGCAGTCAGAGCTGCTGCTGCTGCCGCTTCTGCTGCCCCTGCTGGCATGGGGACAGGACCCATGGGCAGGCAGAACTGGTGCGTGGGGACAGGACCCACGGGCGGTCAGAGCTCCTGCTGCTGCCCCAAGTTGAGGGTTAGGGCTAATTTTATAAGGCATGGGTACCTGACTTATTTTTACTGGAAAAAAGAAAAGATGATGTAAAAAGTCATTAAATGATTTCAGTGCAGATGGGGTCTGGTTATTGTGCCGTCATATAACTTTAGATACGAATCTGGCCATATAGATCGGCATGTAGGTGAGGATGCCCTGGGCTTCTCTCCCTGGGGCGGTCCTAATTCATACCATAAAAAAAAGTCCACTGGGTCGTATAGTTTGGCATGTAGGCCAGGTCACCTTGGGCTTCTCTAGCTGGGGCAGCCTTAATCCACATCAATAGGACTCTTTATACCTCCTTTGACTGTTAAGCTTGTACAAATTCTGAATAATCATTTACTAATATGATAACAGAAATAAAACCAAAATGCCAAAGTAAGGGGGATCAGGAAAGCCAGGGATGAGGAGACTGGGGAGAGCAGTGTAAATTTAAATAAGGCAATCAAAATAGTCTTCATTGAGATGGTGACATTTGAAGCAAGACTTGAAGGAAGTAAGGAAGCTAGCCATGTGAATGGCTGAGGGAAGAACTTTCTTTCATTCTAGGCAGAAGGAACAATCAGAACAAAGGCCTTAAAATGAGAGCATACCTGGAATGTTTGAGGCATAACAAGGAGGCTTTTGTGGTTATAATGACTGAGCAAGGGGAAAGCGCTGATGAAGACAGGGAAGAAATGGTGGCCAGATCCTGCAGGGCCTTTTGACCATTGTCAGGAATATGTTTTTACTCTTAACGAGACAAGCAGGCATTGGAGGGTTTTGAGGAAAGGAGTGACATGATCTGACATATGTTTTAATAAAATAATCATTCTGGCCAAGTGAGGAAGTTTTTCTCCAGTTTTACTGTTATCTGTTCCTTCATTCCTGCTTCATATAATACATTTTCAGGTCTCCTTCCCAACCTGATCCCTTTCAACAGTTGCCTAAATCTCCCCAAAAATAACACACGTAGAATAGAATACAGTGCCAGTGTGATGAGCAGAGTATGGCAGGACATTCGTCATTGATATTTTGGCAAACAAACACAGTTGATTCATGTTGCAAGTTTTTCAAATAAAATCTCTAAGTCTGCTTTACACTTACTGCTGCTTAGACTAATCCTGTATTCATATTGTTGTGGTTTTGGACCCCAGTGTTGCGTCTTATTGTATCCATATTTAATCATTTCTTTGAACTTCCCAGACTTAGGTAGAGTTTACCATTCCTCCTTTGTGCCTCCAGGACCTTGTGTACTCAACCACTGTCAGATCACCTTTCACACTGAAACATACTTGTTTACAGATTACATTTTCCCACAGACAATAAGAATCTTAATATCAGGAAGAGTGTCATAGTCATCTGTTTTATTTCCAGTGCCTAATACTTAAGAAATGCTCAGTGCGTGCTTGGTCAGTTGAATTGGGTTCATCATGCAGGCTGTCAAGGTCCTCTTGATTCTTGAGTCTGTTATTCAGTATAGTTGTCATCTCTCCCACGTATGAGTCACCAGAATTCTCATCCTAATCTTTGACACTAAAATAGATCCTGCTTGCAGAAAAGCTTAATCATTGAAACACTACTACTAAAATTAACTTCACCAATTTAAAACATTGTTTTATTTTTCCCTTATACTTGTCTAAACTATGTTATCAGTGGTAACTAGGCCTCTCGAAAAATTTTATATAATCTATCAGAGTCCACTTATTCACCATTCCAATTCTGATGAGTATGTAATTTGTTCATTCATTTGCTCAATACATAAATTTTTAGTATTAATACATGTCAGGCATTGAAGTATTTAAATTCCACCTATGTCTAAATACTTAGTCTTTCAGATTCTAAATCATCAATTTCACCAATAAAACTACTTATTTATTTTTTATTTTTTGGTGAGGAAGATTGGCCCTGAGCTAACATCTGTGCCAGTCTTCCTCTATTTGTATGTAGGACGCTGCCACAGCCTGGCTTATCAGCGGTGTGTAGGTCTGGGCCCAAGATCTGAACCCACAAACCCTGGGCCACCGAAGCAGAGTGTGCAAACTTAACCACTACACCACTGGGCCAGCCCCCAAAACTACTTACTTTTGAGAAATTTATTGAGTATAGTTTACCTTAAACCGTTTTAGATTTCAGAAGACATAGTTTGTATCCTTTTAAATTTTTATTCAAATTTATTCTATCTCTATCATTAATCAGACTGACTCTTTGCAAACTATTTGTTAGGAATTTAAGCTAAAGTGTCAGACTATACTTTGAAATAATGATTATAAACTTCTAACCATGTATGTAACTGTTTGGTCATTTTAGTGTCGTGCAGATTGTGAACTACTACAGTCTGTGTGTGTGTATGTGTACATGTGCACACAGGTGCATGCCTTAAATTGTTATTTAATTGAATAGTAATTTGTATACATAATCTAAAATGTTAAATATACCGTGAAGGTTTGCAGTGCATAATCTGGGAGTAGGAAAAACCTTCTATCTGTGAATCAAAATATGGAAGCTATGGCAAAAGACAAATAAATATGGCTACATGGAAATAAGAAAGACGTTTCCCTCCCAGAAAACGTCATAAGCAAAGAAAAAGAAGAAAGACAAACAGAGAAACACTATTTGCAAGTTATGTCATTAACAAAGGGTTAATATCCCTAATATATAAAATGGAGAAGAAAAAGACTGATGACTATAAAAAGTGAGCAAGTGATATGAATAGATAGTTCACAGAACAGGAAATGGAAGTGGACCGTAAATATGTGATAATATACTCAACATTGTTCATCATAAGAGAAATGTAAGTTAAAATTACAGTAAGATAACATGTTTTTCATGTGTCAGGCTGACAAAAGTCAAAAAGTTTGACAGCAAAACTGTTGCTGGAAGGAATGAAAAATACTACAACCAGTAAGGAGGGAAACTTAACAATATCCAGCAAAATTAACTAGAATATGCATTTACCTTTGACCCAACATTTCCACTCCTAGGAATCTATCCCAAACTGGTAAAAAATAAGAAATGATGTATGCACAGGGCTGTTTAATTGCAGCACTATTTGTAATAGAAAAAGCATGAAGGGAAATGTCCTGTTAGACGACTGACTGAATAAACGAGTATGTCCATGCAGTGGAATGCTATGTAGCTGTAAAAGGTAATGAGAAATATTTGTGTATAATATTTTTAAATTCTCTCCTGCAGTGAAAAAAACAAATGTGGAATATTACATATGGTCCATCAGCAGTGGAATTTATAATTCAGTTGACAGTGGACAAGCTAGACTTGGAGGGCCTGGGACTAAGCACGTCACTGGGGTGGGCATTGGAGCTAAAGGCAATCCTAATACAAACAGGCTGAGATGTGGAGATGAGGAAGGTAGGTAATTGCTCAGTGATTCCTCAGCCACAAAGTTGAAAGAGTGAGTGAGACATGACAGACACCATTCCCTGGGAGAACTCATAAAGGACAAGGCTTGAAGAAATTTGGACATCAGGCAGGTTTTTAAGTTTGTATATAAAGAAGACGGTTGGAGCACTAGTGCCTCAGACGACAATACTGTTGAGTGGATGGATAGATGGATAGATAGGCATCAATTTGCTAGACTTTGAGGTACCAGATTGGGACTAGATTCTAAGAGCTGGATAGATAGGCATCAATTTGCTAGACTTTGAGGTACCAGATTGGGACTAGATTCTAAGAGCAAGACAGAAAGCTGAGTTATACTATCTGGATCGCAACATTAAAGCACCCAGGCTGACTTGACTCTCACAGATCTCACTAATGAGCAGACAAATCTTTTCTTAATTAGGGTCAAGATGAGTCCCAAAGCTGGGGGAAGGGTAGCATGCAGACCACACTATCTAGAAGCAGAAAAATCGAATATCCTTATCTTGTTCACTTTTGAACAGCAAGAAAAACCTTCCCAGAAGCCCTATGGCAGATTTTCGTTCCATCTCTTTGACTCTCAGACCTAATCCACTTTCTTGCAAGGAGAATGAAACGGCCATGATTGTGTTGGCCGCAATTTCCTTTGGACACTTACAGAGTTTTGTGGACTAACTACTATCTAAAGCAATGACCATAGGCCACCTCTGTGGAATTCCCTCCTGTGTCGCTGCCCTTCAGCTCTTGGCTGCAAAAAAGTCAGTTGTACCAACTCTGCTTACAACGAGAGTGGCTTAACACTTACCCTACCTTGAGGTCCTTCCTACTTTTTAGCAAATGTGAGCCTCGCCTCCTGAATTCTCCCAAATAAGGGAATAATCAAATACCTTAGCTTTGTCAGTAACACATATGGGCACCACCTAGTGTGTTACTCCATCCTTCACCCCACAAGCTTAGTTGAGAGTATATAGATGTTAAGAGCATTGGCCTGAAAATCAAAGGATTCATTTAGTCAACAGATATTTATTTAGTGAGCACTTAACTAATCATAAGGTTCTGTTCTATATGTTTGGGATATAGTAGTGAACAAAAGAAAAAAAATCTCTGCTTTCAAGGAGCTGACGTTTAGTTGGTGGAAAACAAACAAGTGAGTAAGTGTTATAAAATATATACAGTATTATGTCAGATGGGGATACATGCTATGGAAAAAAATAAGGCAGGGTAAGGAGATAGAGAGCCTGGGGGTTGCAAATATAAACAGGGTGATCGGGATAAACCTCACTTAAAAAAGTAATATTGAGCGAATATTTAACACTTAAGTGACGTAAAGGCAATGAGAGAAAAACCTTGCAGGGAGAGAGAATGCCAAGTGCAAAGACCCTGAGATGGGAGCATGCTTGGTATTTACAAGGAACAATCAGCAAGAAGACCACTGTGGCTCTAGAGGAGGAGGAGGAGGTCAGAGATCATGTAGGGCCTGGAGGATATTTAGGGATTCTGCTTTTACTCTGCATGGGAGAGGAAGGTTATTGAAGGGTTTGAGCACAGAAAATATGATCTAGCTTATGCTTTGAAAGTCTCATTTTAACTGCTGTGCTAAGGGTAGACTGCCAAAAGAATGAGGGCAGAAAAGGGGAGACTAATTAAGAAGCTGAGAGATGATGTTGGCTTGGACCAGCATGGTAGTGGTGCTGGAGGGGGTAAGAAGTGATCCAATTTTAAATATATTTTGAATTTACTGATGGATTATAGATATGAGAGTAGGAGTTAATGCATTTGACACTGTGGCTTTTTTAAGCCTCATATCTTCTTAAACATTTTATTAGGGAGAACGTCCCAAGTTGAAACAAATCCTAGCTATATCTAATGATATGTAATTATATCAATATTTATTTCTAAAAGAAAATGACTTGTTAAATAAGATAATCGTAATACTTATTAAAAATTTAACAAGAATTATTTAATATCATATAACGTAAAATTGTCCATCAGTGTTCAAATTATAAATTGTCTCATAAAAGGTTTTGTTTATTTACATTTGTTTGAATCAGGATCCAGATAAGGGTTATGTATTATGATTGGTTTGTATCTTTTAAGTCTTTTTAAATCTATAGACTCCTCTTCCATCTCTCTTTCTTTTTTTGCTTATAGTTTTTTGTAATTGTGGCTTAATTCCTCCCCTAACTTGATGTCCCAGTCTAGACTGATTGTCTCAGAGATTATGTCTGAGAGATTATGTTGGTTTTCTCTCTCTGGGGACACTTGTTCCTCTGTCTTCTGCATTCTCTGTAAGTTAGTTATTGGACCTGTAGGCTTGATCTGATTCAGGTTCAATTCTTTTGGCTAAACTACTTCATTGTTATGATCCGTATCTCATCAGGAGATATATAATGTTTCATCGTTGTCTCTATTTCTGTGATGTTAGCAGTTATTGACGTTCAAGGCCTAAAGCCAGTTGTTTATTAGGAGTTGCAAATGGTAATATTCTAATTCCACCACCCCTTCTACAATTATTAGCTGGAATAATTCATTGAAAAGAAACCTCCCTTTATTTACTGTTAGATTACTCCATAGTACAGTTCATATAGAAAAGGAAGGGTAAATCCTTGACTCTTTATTTACCATTTTCAAAATAATGAATTGGTTTCCAGTATTCTCCCAATGATGACCAATTAATTTTTTCTTTTTTCCTTTTTAGTATTGTTATAAACAAAGCATAGGATTTTTTAGTATCACTTTAATGTATTTGCTCTATCAATCCATTGATGTTATTGTCCTTAATTGATATTCAAATTACTCCATCTTTGGTTGTGAGAGGTTCTTCAAGTTGTTACCTGGCATGTCCAGTATTTTCACCATAAACATCTTTGCTGCAGGCAGTTTCACCACACAACTAATTGCCTGTACAGGCAATTTTGCCATAAAAAATAAAATAACTGATTAATTGACAATTTTGATTTCATTTGGTTACAAATGGTTTTCATTTGGTTCATATGGTTTTCATCTGGTTACAAATATGCATCCTAGTATTTGGATGAGACTGATACCTCTCTTAATGAAGGAAGATATTTTAGCAAAAAGAGTGTGATGCCAAATGAGGAGACAAGTCAACAAGCAAAAAAAAAAAAAAAAAGTGTATAATACTGTGAATTTTCATTCTTTAATTTATTTTCATTTAATTTAATTTCATTCATCTTTAATTTTGTTATTCATTTTTCATATTTCATTAAAAAAAACATTTGCAACCAAATGAAGCCAAAACTGTCAACCAGCTATTTTATCTTTTATGGCAGAATTGCCTTATGGGCACTCAGTCGTGCAGAGAAGATATTTGTGGCTAAACTGCTTACAGCAAAGATGGTTGCAGCGAGAATACCTAGAACTGATTCTGGAACGTTTTAACATGATCCTCTTATGTGAGAGCTCCCTTGCTATGTGCATGACCAAATGTTCCAGGTTCATGTCTATATTTTCTGCTCCAGTCCTGGAATCGGCCATTTCTCCAAGGAAGTGTGGTACTTATAGCAGGACAAAGTCTTTGGAGACCCACGGTCTAGAGTCTAGGGGTGCTCATTGCTACTAGGGTGGTGATTGTTTCTAAGCCTTTACAGTGGACTCTACTTGAAAATATTTTTTTAAAATAAAAATACGATTTCCTCACTTCCTATTCGAATTCAGGACTAAGGATGTTTTTGGTTCTGGTTTTGGTGTTTTTGTTTTTTAGCTTAACCTCTTCTTTCTTATGTCGCTACTCTGTTTCTCACCCAGCTGAGAATGATAGTATAGCTCATTGTATAGATGAAGAAACTGAGATGCAGAGCTGGGGTACTTCTCGTTGCAGAGCCACGATGCAAACATGGATCTGTCTCACTCCAAAGCCTTTGCTTATATTCATGTTTTAAAAATTTGATTTGACACAGCTCCTTTCTTCAAAGCACAGCATTTTTAATAGAACTGCCAGGTAGAGGATTCAATTCTGCTAATGTGTATCGAGCACCCATTTTTATGCAAAATCCTGTTCTCTTGTCTAAAACTGATGTCCATCAGCAAACCTTGTCAGCTCTGCGTTCCACAGTTTATCCAGAATTCAACCACTTCTCAACATCCCCTTTGGCACTACCCCGGTCATACCCATCAGCATCTTGGTTTGGATTAATGCAGTAGCCTTGCCTGGATTATTGTAGTGGCCTCCTAACTGGCTTTCTGGCTTCTGCTTTTGCCCCACGCAGTCTGTGCCCATCACATCAGCCAGAATCCTTTAAACCCAAGTCAAATCATGTCACTCCTCTGCTCCCGACCCTCCAAGGGTTTTCCATCTCAAAGTAAAAGCCCAAGCACTTCTTGTAATTTATAAAGCCCTATGTGTTTTCAATTGCCTGTTACCTATACAACCTCATTTCTAGTCTTCCCCTTGGTTTCTCTGCATAAGCCGCTCTGGCCTCAGTACTGCTCCTCTAAGAGGCAAAGAATGCTCTTGCCTCAAGGTTTTGGCATTTGCTCTTCCCTCTGCTAGGAATGCTGTTCCAATAGGTAGCTGTTTGTTAAACTCTCTCACTTTCATCATTCTTTACTTAAAAATCACTGTTTCAGTGAAGCCTTCCCTGGCTATCCTATCTTCACGCATGCTGTTCCCCTACTCTGTTTTATCTTTTTTCCTTGCACTGAACACTACCTAAAATACTGTATCTTTTATTTATTTATCTTGCTTATTGTCTGTTACGCCACTAGAATGTAAACTCCATGAAGTCAGAGGTTTTTGGTCTTTCTTTCTTTCACTTCTTCTCCCCATTGCCTGGAACAGTGCCTGGTACATGGTTGGTGATCAAAAAATATTTGTTGAATGAAAGTCTATTTCTAAAGTCATAGCTTTATTAATTCTCCCAGGTGGTCCAGCATTTCTTACATTATGCATTTATTCCCTACTAAGAATGTATGATGACATTCCCGTTATTTAACATTAGAATATTTTTTAAGGAAGCAAGCTCTGCTTTGCTCTCTCTTTTCCTCATACAACCCTCCACCCCAACCTCAGTGACTCGGGCTTGTTCTTCATAGAATACTTCCTCCCTTGGGACTGTACATTTCTTTCACTTTTCTTTCTTTTTTTTCCTTCGGGTTAAACAGCCATAGACTGTCCATTTGAGCTGACTCTTCTTGGAAAGCGAGTCAGTGCAGCCTAGTGGAGAGCAGAGGCCTAAGCATTTGCATCTTCAGAATGTTTGTATTGACAAGTGGCAGTCAGTTATTGACATTTATGTCCCTTGGTGATACTTCAATTGGCTTATCTTTGCTGGTCAAATGCCTTAATTGTTCTGGCCTTTAATTCAGTCAAAGTTGGAGCTGGAGCAGAGGGGAAGGAGAGCGAGCAAGTCTACCAGAACATCAAGCTTGAGCTGGGAGGCTGCTGGCAACGATCAGCCTGTCATAATGTTATGATTTGTTCATTTTTATACCATTTATTAGCCTTTACTTGTTGTGCCATTTGGCCTCCAGGGCAGATAAAGTGCTGTCTAATTTGGTAGGTTTGCTTCTGTCAGAGCAGCCTCGACAGGGAAGGTGTTAGCTGCAGTGACAAATAATCAATAGCTGTCGTTGTCATGAGGAACGTGAGCAGTTGGGCCTTTCATCTGGAGGATTAGAGGTCTAATTGGATTGAGAATAGGGAGGGTGGGCTGTTGGGTAACCCTGTCAGCCTTGTGAAGCTGTCGAATGTCAGCCTTATTCATGGTGACGGGAATAAGGAACCGTGTGCTTTCAGAACTGAGGAGGAAGGCGTGTGAAAGCCCTTTATACAAAGGAACAGATTCTGAAGTCAACTCAGCTAACATATGCTCCCTTTTTTATTTAATTAGATATCCCTTTGGATAATAAATCTATGTAACTTTAAATGATATGCAAACCCTGCATGTGCAACACACACGCGCGCACACACACACACACACACACAAATCCAGATTGGTTCTTTTTGTCTTTGGTCATGCTAGAAGATAAACCACTCAAATGGAGATTAAAAATGAAACTTGAGGGATAAGTTGCTAAATTGTCATCTCGTCAGAATTAACAAGCGATAAGCATTCTTAACACTATTATTAGAAGAAAAGTGAGACATTAGATTAAAAGGATGGATGAGTTCATAATAAAGTGTGGATGTTTGAAACTATTTTTCTCCCATACTCACATAGAAATGTGGTTCCTTATAAAATAAAACCTTTCGTTTATTCCTACATGAACTAACCTAGAAATTATACATTGGCTAAATTGTTTCTTCAACAGAATGCCTAATTCTTTCTTCCTTAGCAAATTAGAAGAAGAGACAGGATTAGATTTAAATGATACCAGTGCTTTCATATCCAATTCAATCTCAAAATTTCTTCTCCTATACCCCTACATTTTTATACTATTCTCCTGTGCCCCTATATACTTATGCAATAATGCTATGATTTCAAGTATGAATGGAGAAAATGAGTTGACTTATTCTCTAATGTACAAAGCTCTTAGTACCACCTCTTCAAGGCCAAGTGAATGAGTTTAAATTCCACTAAATTCTATGGAACAAATTTAACAAGGATAAATGTTAAACACAATGTTATGAACAAAATTTATAATTTCCCTTGTATGTGCATTCTCTATGTGTGGAATATTGCTGTCACTCAAAAGTATATATAATTTTTAAAATTTTTTATAATATACTAGGTACCGAGAGCATTTGTAAGCATGTCTATACAGTGTATCTTCATGAAGCCTTGAATAAAGGTGATTTGACAGTAATGCCAAGAGAGTGTGATTAAGAATTCCTAGGTTGTGGATTATGCATACAGCCTATTTCTGTAATTCCATGGTCTCTTTTCTGTAGTAATTCAAAGCCCTGTTAACCAATTTGAAATGACTCAGAAAAGTGCTCCAATAGAACAGAATGAATATACAAACTAAACACTGGGGGAATGAACCTGGTGACCTCATTGGGCCCTTCAAACTCTGAGATTCACTACCATTACAAAAATATTTAATGAAGTTCTTCCTGTGTCAGTGCTGGCTTGAAGATTCCATTATTTTACTCACTTTGTAGTCCACAGTGAAGATTAGCATAATTCTCAATACTGCTAACTAAGCATTCAGAATGGTGGTGATCTAAAGTACTTATTTTGCTTGGTCTAAGCTAGAAAAATTTAAAGTTTCAAAACAACTCTCCAAGGTTGCAGAAATCTCTCAGATTTCATGCAATTCTTCCTGAGCTATATCTGTGGAGGTTTCATCGTGACCACATTTTGTTAAGCAAAATTGCTCTTGGGAAAGAGAAGAGGCAAACTTGATATTCTGGCAAAAGAAGTTTGAAGTTTAAATAGCTAGATTCACATTCAGGTTTTTGATCAAAACATACTGTCTGTGATCTCTAAGCAAAGTCTTTGCTCTTAAGGTCAGATTAGAATGTTTTGTTGCTTTGTAATGCCTCATAATCTTTATTATTTATTCATTTAACAAATACCTGTGCAAAAGCCACTATGGTCAGTCTTAGAAGTACAGTAATGTGCAATCTGACATTTCCATCAACCATGGACCACATATATGACTGATGGTGGTCTCATAAGATTAGTACCATACAGCCTAGGTGTGTAGTAGGCTATACCATCTAGGTCTGTGTACATACAGTAGGGGAGGAAGAAATTTTCTTCTACCCTTCTAGATTCTTCAGGATGGTCTAAGAATTAAATTGACATGAGACAGATTAACAGGAGAAAAACAAAGACAAGTTTATTTGCTTATATATATGGGAGAAGACCAGGAAAATGGAGTAACTCGACAAAATGGCCAAAGCCCTCACTTTAAATACCATCCTCAGCTAAAGGCAAAAGAAGACGAGAGGTGAGGGGTGAGGAGAGTCAGGGACTTCAAAGGGAAGGAAGGCAATTCACAGGTAGGTAAAAAGAAGGAAGCATTTGGCAAACAAGTGTTTGGCCACACGGAAACAGAAGAACACAGAACAAGCCCAACAATCGGGCTTTTCTAGGTTCCTCCCTGTCTACCACCTAGTTCATGTGATGCTAAGGTGATAGCTCGCTTCCTGAGACAGATTTGTTCTTCTGAATTCTTTTAGGCAGTTAAGGGGGGAGGTAGCAAGAAAAACTTTCTGATTCTTTTGTTTCTTAAAAATAATCAGCCTAAAATAATTCTCATGTTAAAGAGATACATCTTGGGGGTGGAAAATTTGGTTTCCTTTCAGTTCACTCTACGATGTTCACACAATGATGAAATCACCTAATGATGCATTTCTCAGAACATATTCCCATCATTAAGTGACAGATATCGTACAACCATGAACAGGGCGTAATCCTGCCCTCAAGGAGTTTATAGTTTAATAGGGAAAACAGACAAAGTAAATGGTAATTAAAATATAGTATTCTTGGGGCTGGCCTATGGCCAAGTGGTTGGGTTCACACGCTCTGCTTCAGCAGCCCAGGGTTTCACCAGTTCAGATCCTGGGTGCAGACATGGCATGGTTCATCAGACCATGTTGAGACAGCATCCCACATAGTACAACCAGAGGGACTTACAACTAGAAAATACAACTATGTCCTGGGGGGCTTTGGGGAGAAGAAAGAAAGAAAGAAAGAAGGAAGGAAGGAAGGAAGGAAGGAAGGAAGGAAGGAAGGGAAAAGGAAGGAAGGAAGGAAGAAGGAAGGAAGGAAGGAAGGAAGGAAGGAGAAAGAAGGAGAAAGAAGGAGAAAGAAGGAGAGAAGGAAGGAAGGAAGGAAGGAAGGAGGAAGGAAAAAGGAGGAAGGAAAAAGGAGGAAGGAAAGAAAGAAGAAGGAAAGAAAGAAGAAGGAAAGAAGGAAGGAAAGAAAGAAGGAAAGAAGGAAAGAAGGAAAGAAAAAGATTGGCAACAGATGTTAGCTCAGGTGCCAATCTTAAAAAAATAATAATAATATTCTTGTGTTAAATCCTAGAAAAGGAATAAACCTGGGGATATCATGGGGAAATGTAGGAGGGGCACCTAAGCCACCCTGGGGGTGTCATGGTCTGGAATGCCTTCCTTAAACAGATTGCATCTATGCTAAATGGAGAGGGGAGAAGAAGAGGGAAGTCCACTCCGAGAATACCTTGGAGTATTCTTGTAGTATTCTAAGGAGGGAAAGAATATGTAGTTTAATATGTATGGATCATTGAATATGAGGTAGAAAATATGGAGAGATGATATTGGACAAGTAAAATAGGGTCCAACCATAAACGATCCTACATGGAATTCACTATTTCTACATGGAACAGTGAATGGATTTGAAATTTTATTGAAAGATTACATTTAAAACTTGAAACCTGATTATGTTGGGCTGAAGGAAAAGGATTTGTGGCTAACTCACTAATGCCTTTCTGACCACCAAATTCAAATACCTTTTCTAAATCTTCATTCTCCTTGACTTCGTTGGTACCTTTGACCTTCTTTATAACTCTCTCCATGAATCTCTTTCTTTTCCCTTTTGTATATTACCTTATTACCTGTAACAGTGGCTAAAGCGTTGGACTAGACTTGGAAGTCAGAAGACCTAGATTCATGACTTAGGTTCTGCTTCTTTCTAACTGAGTGATTTGGGGCAGTTTTAAACATAAATGCACTGGGCTTCTGTTTCCTGTTGAAATTTGTAACAATGCTTATCTCAAAAGGTTCTTATGGGGTTAAATAAATTCATGGATTTGAAAGGATTCTACTTGAAAGAAACCTTTGATTCGGTTAAGGGACACATATTCTAAAGACTTGGATCCCAAAATGATAAGCTCTTTGAGTAAGGAAAAAAGAGTATTCAGGCACGTTAAATGAGTCATTTTGAAGCCAAAATTAAGAAGCAATGACCAAGACAATCAGGTAACAGTTCTGCAAATACCATTAGACCCTCTCTCATGGATCTTAGCACTTTTTATCCTACTTTATGATTATTCATGAACAAATCCACTCCTAGTGTTCTGTGAGCTCCTAGAGTATAGAGTCTCCTCAAATTTACCTTTGTATCCCCTTGCAATTCTTTGCACAAAATAGGCACTAAATAAATATGTGTGTGTTTGGAGGAATGAAACAATGAATTCTTGTGCTATTATCATCAGAATTAGTTCTGAATTCAGTTTTACATCCAATGTACTTGTGTCAATTTGTTCGTTTGTTTTCAGTTTTGCAGAGATGTTAAAAAATACCACTCATTCTATAAAACCTTTCATGATCCAACTTTCGGATTTATTAATGAAGTATAGGATTTGACTCACAGTGAGAAGGGACAGAAGCTTGATGCTGGTCCCACCTGCCTGGACAAGGACACCTCTGAAGTTGTGTTACCCAACTTGTTATAGGGGTTCAGCAGGAGGAGTTGTTGAATTGTGTAAAGATTATAGTTGCTCTCTAATCCAGGACAGCTATTGTCAGCCTGAGACCCAAAGTAGATAGATAATTAAGTGGTACTTACAAGGGTGGCTGAGGCTGCCTAAATACTTCTTCCATCATCAGGATTGCTACAGTGGTTCTTAACCAACCAGAGAGCTTTTTAAAAATAACAATGCCTTCTAATGGTGGAGTAGCTCATACTGGATCAACCCTCCAGCAGATAACATTTTAAAATTCTGGACAAAACATGAAAACAATTATCTGGAGGAAGTGCAGAGTGACCAGAAGCAGGCAGAAATTAGGGAGAAATCAACTCTTGGAAGAAGAGAAAAGAATGGCATTGAGTGAGTTTCCATATTTATGGCAAGGCCTTGTCATTTCTTCAAGGGGGAGGAAAATTGAATAGAAATCTATACTCTCACTTCTTGAGGAATCAGAGGACAGCATTTGGGTCAAGTCTTAAAGTCAGGAAAGATACAGAATAGAGGGATCCACAGAAGGGAAGCCCCAAACTCTACATGTAGACTGCCTAAATTTCTGGCTGATCCCTTACCAAAACATACACGGGGAAAACGTGAGGCAGCCAAGCTAAGGCTAAAATAGTTTATCAGAGAGTTTAGCTGCTGCCTGCCTATGTAGGAGAAACAGAGTTTGAAGTTTAGTTCAGCCAAGTTAACTGCCTGCTAAAACAAACAAAAAAAAAGTCAGTAGTCCTTAATGTAACATACAGAATCCAGAGTCTCATTTACAATGTCCAAAATATTGTCCAAAGTTACTAGACATATGGATAAACAGAAAACTGTGCTCCAGACTCAAGAGAAAAGGAAATCTTGGAGAACAACCCCAAGGTGACCCAGATGTTGTAATGAGCAGGGAAGGATTTTGAAGCAGCTATTTTATCTCTACTCAAGGATGCAAAGAAAAATATGCTCATAGTGAATAAATAATCTCACAGAAAAATAGAAACTATAAAAAAAGAACTAAGTGGAAATTCTAGAACTGAAAAATATAGTATGTAAATACAAATTTCACTGGAAGGGCTTATCGAAAGATTGGAGATGACGAGAGTCAGTGAACTTCAAGATACACCATTAGAAATTATTCAACCTTAAAAAAAAAGGTATGTATTAAGAAAAAAAGAGAGAACTATCCTGTTGACTTGTGGGACAATGTTGAAAGATCTAACACGCTTGTAATAAGATTCCCAGAAAGAGAGGGGAGAGGGAATGGAGCAGAAAAATAATTGAGAAAATGATGACCAAAAATTGCCCAAACTTGGTGAAAGACATAAATTTAAAGATTCAAGAGGCTTAGTTAACCCCTAAAAGATAAATACACAGAAAATCACAGCTAGAAATACTATAGTCAAACTACTGAAAAACAAAGATAAAGAGAAAAATCTTGAAAGCAGCCAGAGAAAAAGACACATCTCATATGATAAACCATGAATACAAACGACAGCACACTTCTCCTTAGAAGCAATAGACTCGAGACAATAGAATGATAGCTTTAAAATGCTGAAAGAAAACTATCAACCTGGAATTCTATATGTCATAAAACTATTCTTCCATAATAAAATTAAGGACAAACAAAACTAAGACAATTTATCTCAAGTAAACCTAGATTATAAGAAATAAACGTTCTTTAAGATTGAAAGAAAATGATACCAGATGGAAACTTGCAGTGTTCCTGCTGCACCTTCTACTGAACAAGCCAAATTGTGTGGCAGCTGGCAAAGGAAAAATGGTTATAAGATCTAGCTGTAGTGTCACAAAACAGAGTGAAGAAGAGCTGAAGGGCAAATAATTCACAGTTGGTACACTGGTTGAGGAAAATTTTTTTTTATCCTAGTTTTCTGAGAGTGTGTACCATGAATGGTTATTGAGTATTGTGAAATGCTGTTTATACATCTATTGGTATGCTCACAATTGTTCTTTTTTATTTAATTAATTTTGCTCATTATATCAATTGATATTTAAATATGAAACCAGCTTTGCATTCCTGCAGTTAAGTCCTACTTGGGCCTGAAGGATTATGCTTTATATGTTGATTAATTTAATTTGCTAATATTTTGAGAATTTTTGCAGCAGCATTAATAAAGAATATTGATCTATAGTTTATTTTTCTTTTCTTGTGATGTCTTTGTCAGGTTTTAGTGTCAGGATTATGCGGACTTCATAAAATAAGTTGTGAACTCTTTCATCCTCCTTTATTGTTGAAAGACTTGAGTAAGATTGGTGTTATTTCTTTCTTAACTTTTTGATAAAATTCACCAGTGAAATCACTTAGACCTGAAGCGTTTTTTCTCTTCCTGTTTTTGGTGGGAAGGTTTTTGATAACAAATCTAATTTCTTTAATAGATTTGGGCTGTTTACATTTTATATTTCTTCTTGTGTCCATTTCGGTATGTTGTTTTTTTCCCAATGATTTGTCCATTTCATCTTAGCAGTCAGATAAATTTATTGGAATGCAGTTGTTCTCCATTTCTCTTTTACTATTTTGTCCTTTTAATATTTGTAGGTCCTTTTGTGATATCCCCCTTTTCAATCCTAATATGGTAAGCAGAGTATTGGCTCCCCAAAGATATCCATTTCCTAATCCTCAGAACCTGTAAATATGTTACCTTACATGACAGAAGGGACTTGGCAGATGTAATTAAGATTCTTGATATTGGGAGATTATCCTAGATTCTATAGGTGGGGCCAGTATAATCAAAAGGGTCTTTATAAGGGGAAGAGTAAAGGAGGAGAGTCAGCAAAGGGGATGTGATGATAGAGACTGAGGTTGGAGTGATGAGATTACTGGCTAGAAGGGGACCATGTGCCAAGGAATATGGGCTGTCTCTAGAAGCCAGAAAAGACGAGAAAGTAGCTTCTCCCCTAGAGCCTCCAGAAGGAATGCAGTCCTGCCCACACTGTAATTTTAGTGTGGTGAGATTCTTGTTAGACTTCTGACCTACAAAAGTGTAATACAATAAATTTGTGTCATTTTAAGCCCCTAAATTTGTTATAATTTGTTACAGCAGTAATAGAAAACTAATACACCTGGTATTAGTAATTTGTGGCATTTTCTCCTTTTTTCTTGATCAGTCTTGCTAGACATTAATTAATTTTATTAATCTTTCCAAAGAACCAACTTTGGCTCTATTTATTTTCTCTATTATTTGATAGTTTCCTATTTCATTGAATTTTCTTCTTATTTTTATTCCCTTTTCCTTACTTTTATTTGCTTTGAGTTTAATTTTTTCATCTCTTTCTAACTTTTTATTCTGGAATCTTCAATGATTGAATATAATAATAATTGTTAAATTATCATAAAATATTATAGGTTTATATATAATATTAAATATTATATGTAATGCTTTTATATAATTATTTAATTAACTATGTGTATAATTTAATTAAATATAAACAGACTTATTTAAGGCTCTGAAATTTACCCAAGAACTGCTTTAGCTGCAGCTCACAATTTTGATATGTTTTATTTTTGTTATCTTGAAGTTTGAAATAGTTTCTAATTTCCCTGATGATTTCTTCTCTGAACCACGGATTACTTTTTAAGGTACTATTTAATTTCCAAATATTTGGGGCTTTTCTATAGATTTTTCTGTTGCTATTAATATCTAATTTTATTCTGTTGTGTTGAATATGTTGTAAGATTTCAATCTTTTAAAATTTGTTGAGACTTATTTTCCAGCCCACGATACATCTGTGAATGTTTTGTGTGCAGTTGTACTCTGCAGTTGTTAAGTGTAGTATTCTATAAAATATCAGTTAGGCAAATGTGGTTGATAGTGGTGTTCAAGTCTTTTATGTACAACTTGACTTTAATAAGCTTTTCTTTGGAACATGTCACACAGAAAAAGTGCTAGTACAGTACAACAAACTTTTTTTGTGAACCATTTGAGAATGAATTGCTGACCTCATGCCTCACCACTTCCAAATTTTTTAGTGTGTATTTTCTAGAAACAAGGACATTCCTCAACGTTACCACAATACAAACATCAAAATCAGATAATTAACATTGATATAATATGACCATCTAATTTTCAGACTCCATTATTATCCCAATAATATCCTTAAATTCAGAATTAAGTCCAAGATCACACATTGCATTAATTGTCAAGTCTCTTTAGTCTCCTTCAATCTGAAAAAATTCCTAATCTTTCCTCTACTTTAATAGTGTTGACACATCTGAAGATTACAGGCTAGATATTTTATATCATGTTCCTCAGTTTGGGTTTCTTAGATCTGTTCTCATAATTAGATTTATGGTATTCATATTGGCAGAGATATCACAGAAGTGATGCTGTGTTCTTCTCATTGAATCCTATCAGGTGTCACACAATTTTGATTTTTTCCATTCCTGATGATATTCACTTGCTTACTTAATTGAGGTAGTATTTGCTTTTCTTCACTATAGAGATACTTTTTCACTTTGTGATTAGTAAGTATTTTGTGGGGAGGTACTTTGAAACTATGTAAATATCTTATTGTCTGCTTTATCTGATATTAATGTGGCCACTCCAACTTTCTTATGATTATTGTTTCAGGCATATGTTTTTCCATCCTATTACTTTCAACCTATCTGTGTCTTTATATTTAAAGTTCATCTCTTGTAGACAGCATAAAGTTGAGTCTTGTTTTTTTATCTAGTCTGACAATATCTGCCTTTTATTTGGAATGTTAGTCCATTTACATTTAATGAATTATTGATATGGTTGAGTTTTGGTCTTCCATTTTATTATTTTTGTTTTCTGTTTAAGCCATCTATTTTTCTTTCTCTTAGCCTGTTTTGCTCTTTTTTAGATTAATCAAATACTTTTTAATATTTCATTTTAGTTCCTCTATTGGATTTTTAGCTGTATCTATATGTTATCTTTAAGAGGTTGCTTTAGGGTTTATGATATGCATCCTTTACTTATCACATTGGAATATTATGCTACATCTCATAAAACATAAGTTAAATATGTCATTCCATTGTCTTGTGGCCTCCACTGTTTCTGATCCACCCTTATTCCTATTGTTCCCATATATATATTGGTGGTTGTTGGGTTTTTTTTCTGGTTTCTTTCAATATTTTTTTTTAGCTTTGGTTTCCAGCATTTTGCCTATTATGTGCTTAGAGATAGATTTCTTTATATTAACTGTGCTTGGGGTTCACTGAGATTCTTGAATCAAAAAGTTGATTTTTTTTTTAACCAAATTCCAGTCATTATTTCTCAAATACTTTGTCTCATTCTCTCTTCTCTTCTGGGACTACAATTACACATATGTTCGATTTTTCTACATGGCCCTATAGGTCTATTGATTTTCTAAAATTTTTTGCTTTTATTCTTTAAATTAGATAATTACTACTGATCTGTTTTGAAATTAACTGGCCCTTTCTTTTGCTAGCTAGTCTACGAGCAAGTCCATGCAGTGATTTTTACTTTTCAGATATTGTACTTTCCAGTTCTAGAATTTCAGTTTTTTCTTTTTATGGTTTCATTTTCTCTACTGAGAGTCCCTTGTCTGTTTTGTCATTATGACCATTTTTTCTGTTAAGCTGATATAGTAGCTGCTCTAAAGTCCTGTGTACTAATAAATTCTTATACCTGGGTCATCTTGAGGTCTGTTTTTGTATTTTCTCTTAACACTGAGTCCTATTTTTATGTTTCTTTGCATGTGTAATAATTTATTGTATATCAGAATTTTGGATGATACTTTGTAAGGACTCTTCATTCTGTTATCTTCCTATAAAGAGTGTTGATTTTTTATCAGGCAGTTAAAACTGGATAATCACACTAAACTTGTTGAGTGTTTCAGTTTTTCTCATAGTCCTTAGTTGAATCTCTTAGACGTGGTCTATAGTCTATATTTTTAAGGCATGGCTCTTCTGAGGGTTCAGTGAAAAGCCTGAGATGTGTACCAAGCCTTCTAACTAGGTGGGTTTCCAAATTATATCTTCTCCGTGTTGAATTGTAGCTGAAATCTCTGATCAGCTTTTTCAACCTTCCATTTCTTGGTTTCTGCAGACTTCTTAGAGTCTCGCCATGCACTTGCAATTCAGGGGTCAGCCAAGGATTTTAGGGAAGTCTGTATGCGTATTTGAGGTCTCCCCCTCTTTGGCTCTTTTTTCCATCTGTGATTCCATCATTCTAACCCAGTTCACCGTAATCTATTGTCTAAACAGCTGAAGTAGCCCATCGGTCTTCCTGATTCAAGTCTTCTCCCTCTTGAAGCCGTTCTCCATGCTGCAGCCAGATTTCATTCACTCATTTACTCATTTGTCAAATAGTTGATGAGCACTTGCCCCAAAGAAAATACTGTGAAGCAATCAAGCTGTTGCAGCTGTTAGGTTGGCTTGCCACATAGATTCAGCTGGTAAAGAGACCAGAAGACCAAATTCATTTACATAGTTTATTACTCATGGTACAGCAGGCAGCATGAGCTTCAGGTTCACATCGGTTCTCCTTGCCCTCAAGTCCTATAAGGGTGATGTGAAGGCGGGTCTACATAGATGCTGCACAGGCAGTGCATGTGTGTCACCCCAGAGGACACTTGAGCTTAGAAAAATCCTCAGTCTTCATCAGAACTGCAAGCAAACCAGCCCACCTTTTGCCCCCTTGCAAGACATTATCTTTTTTTATCCTGGTAAACAAACAAATCCATCCTCTAACCTGGAGGAAGTTACTATCTCTAGCTTCCAAAGCCATTCACTATGCAGACATCCTTGAAAAGATAGTCAAGTTACTGACATGTAGAAACACTATGGAGAATCACCTCCAAAGAAGTGCAAGGGTAAAGCAAATTTAACTTAGGTCGAGCTTTGAGAGTGATTTCAGATATAACAGAAATGTGTCCATCTCGCCCCTCAAGTCCTTTTATCCTTTTTCTTTCCGTCTGCAAGTGAAAAAAGAAATCTCAACCACATGCTAGTTATAGGCTTAAATTTCCACAATAGGTTTTAAATCGTTCATCACACAAGAAGAAATAGGCTGAAAATTAGAATTACCTTAGTCTTGGACTTACACGCCTTTATACTAAACTGGAAAGGTGTGGTCTGCAGAGGCATTACCTGTTTCTAATTAGCAATTTGTTTAATGCTTTGACCAGCTTTCCAAAGGGATTGAGTTAGGTTTGATTGGAGGAGCAAGAGACTAAAGTTATACACTGTGATTCTAGCTGCATAGGTCTTAGACCCAAGATAAGGAGAATGGGCCTACAGTTGAAGAAGGTATTAGTCTTACAAGACGGTGTTAGTATACTGAGTGTCCCTTATGATAAAGTCAGGCCATGAGTGCTTCTCAGATGGGAGCAGTCATCAAGGGAAGCTTTTTTGGAGCATTCCAGTTTCTGTTATTCTTCCTCCTATGTCTTCAGAGGCAGTTATTACAGCAGGCTTTTTATTCCGACCTCCTGATGCAGCTACAGGCATGCATTGAGCTTAATACTGCAGTCACAGTGGTGGCTTTGCATTGTGCAGGGAGTCATTCCTCAAAGTCTAGCCAGGATCCTTCTGATTATTTTATAAGTGCGCATTTCCCTATATTAAAAGTTCTTCCTGCCTAAAATCCTAAAATAGCCTCTGTTTCCTATACTGAACCTGCCTAATACATGGAAGAATTGAAATTTCAGGCAGGCCTTAATGAAATGGCCAAACTTAGACAAGAGATGGGAATGGAGGACAGAATTCCAGGCAGAGGGAATAGAGTGAGGAAAGATTCAAAGGAAAAAATGGCCACGGCATTTTTTAGAAACACTGAGGAAGTTGATTACAAAGAGAATGAGAGATGTATTAGAATTTCCTATCATACAAATTTCTTTTTTTCCTATCTAATCCCAATTCTTTTCATTTCTCTTTTCCTATTTCACTTCCTTTCTTTCTCTCTCTCTTTCTTCCCCATCCTTTCTTTTCCCATGTCACTGGTCTATAGCTTAAACCTTCCAGTTTCACACGGTAGCATCCATAAACGTTGTTTACTTATTTTGGTGGCCTTCAGAATTAAAGACATTGCTGCATCTCCAAAGTTTTGTCCTTTCCATTGAATATTCCACTATTAGGTCAGCAGAGTCATTCTCGAACTTGGCTCTATTGCTGACGAGACTCATTCATAAATTTAGTCTCCTGGGACTAACTAGATTTATTGTGGGCTGCTAGAAATCCTCCTCAGATGAGCATGACTGCGCTTGGAAGCTCTGGGCTTTACAGCCCTGCTTACTGCCATCTGGTTCTAACCAGAGCAATATCTCTTCTCCATTGGCAGAGAGGGTTAAGGATGTGATTGGGAGTTTGGGCATGAAAGTAATGTGATGGGCTTGAAAAGGGTGAACACAAGGCGTGTTGGAGGTAATTAGGTAGCTATTTCACCATAGCTACAGACAAATTATATCTCCTAAGGTACAAAACAGAAAGTCCAACATACTTTTGCTGTTTAGCATCTGTAGCATTTGGTGAGCCCTTTTAAAGTTACTTTTGATGAAGTAGGTTTCAAAGGAGGCTTGATTGGAAAGAATCAGGTATAACCTATAATCTTGTTTTCCTTCCACATTTTCTGGCACTTAGTCTCAGTTTTATATTGCCCGTCACCAAGTAGTTTGAGTTGTTGTTGGTAACTGTAGTCTGAAGTAACTTCTCCTTAGCTTTGTGAGAGTTTTTTTCAGGTGTATTTTCCCAAGTTTATTCTATTCAAGAAAAATGAGGTACTAAACAGCTCCATATTTCTTATAAAAACAACAAAAATTATAAAAGTTTAAAAGGATCTTGAAAATCATTTTGTGTAGTGTTTCCCAAACCTTCTTCCTGAGAACAATATTCTCATGAAATGTTGTATAAAAAATGGGTCCCATGGTCAATACGGCATGCTCCTTTCTTGGAAATTCACAATGCAATATTAGCGTCTTAAAGGCTCTGAGAAGTCATACAATAAAGAAACTTGTTTTTTTAATCCAGGATTTCTCATAATTATTTGATCTCAATATTTTTTAAAGCATAAACTTAATAACATCTTAAGGAGCTGGTCATCTGTGGAATGCTTTGGTAAATACCAGTTTATAACTTAATTGAATTCCTTTATTTCACAGTTAAGGAAACCAAGGCTAGAAAGTTGTCTTACTCATCACGTCTAGAAACAGTGCCTTACATAATACAAAGTAGGTTCTCAATAATTATTTGTTAAATTGAATGATCTGCTCATGTTTAGATAACTGGTTAGAGCCAGGACCCAAACCCAGACATCCTGACTTACAGTTATATCTGTAGCATTTTTAGTGATAATGCAGTTAAACTTATATTCACCACTATGTAAGCTGGTGATAAATAAAAACAGATTTTCTTATTGCTTTAAAAAGTGTTACGTGCTAGCTAAAAAAGCAAACTAAAAAGTTGAGTAGTTTGCTGATGTTTTAAGTAGTTTTAGACCACAGCTCTCTCTCTTTAGTCTATAACAATGTCAAATGTCGGTCTCTTGAAATTGGTTAGAGCACTCTGGGTTTTGAAAAACCAGTTCAAGTCTGTCTAAAGCCATCTGAAAGGGGAATTTTCTGAAGCTTTTTCTATTCCCATGATTCTCACAAAATTCTTCAATTCCTTCTAGTCTAGAAAGTAATGGATCTTCTTTAAAGTGCTAATCCCAAAGTGATCACAAAAGACAGATTTTCACACCTGCTGATCAGGTTTTTTTTGTTTTACTACATTTTTTTTTAGCATGCTTGGTGTTTTATCCCCAAGACATTTCTTTTTTTCACAAAATATTGTACTATATATAAAAAACACTGTTGGAATTTTTATTCTTCAGGACTCCATTTTGGCATGATATTTTTTGATCATTACCCTACTTAGCTAAGTCATATTTCACTATCACCAAAGAAGATATCTTAGAATTAAACTCTTGAATTGCGCTTGTCCTTTCTGGCTGGCAGTCAATTTAAATTAGGTAGTATCACCCATCATCTTAAAACAGATATCATCTCTTAGGAATGCTGCCATTTGTTGAGAAAGAAACCATAACAACAGGAAAGGGATGTGGGGTGAAGAAAAAGCCCTGCATTTTTGTTTGATAATCAAAAGTCTGTGCATAGTTTTTATTGCTAGAAATAAACATGTAGCATGATTTGTGGATGGGGGTTCACATTAGTATGAGAAGTTTTTATGGGCATGCTGCTGGTTACTTGATGCAGCCCAGTGTATTGTGCTGTGTTTTCTCAACTGCCTTTGTAAACACCGCGGCCTTAATAGATCATTTTGAAAGAAGCTCCCATCCTGCTGCAGCCGTGGGTAGCCTTCTTTCAGGTTTCTGACATATCCTTAATCTGATGCTCAGCCTTGTCATTTGGATCAATAGTAAAGCAGATAAGATGTCTTCTACTTGCAAGGCTATGGCTATAAAAGGTATTTGAAAAATAAATTCACTTTTTATGTCCATGCCACAAACCCAGGGAGTACTAATTTGTCATTTGTCTCTCCATCTGTCTGTAAACAGTCAGTTAAATTGGTTATTGATGAGAATAAGGTGAATTATACTTGAAACAAGAGTCATATAGAAGTAAACTTCATAATAAATTTCTTAGATTACTACAGAAAGTTGCCGTCTCTTTTTTAAAAGCGGTGACATAACTTTAATGTCTATTTTAGAAAGAGCAATTAGTTCTATATTGTTTTCTATTCCAAATCATCAATAATAACAATCAATTATAGGTCATACTCTACAAACCACTTTTATATATATTATTTAATCTTCATAACCTCAATAACATAACTAACCATTTTATAATTTGTAATGCTTTTGTTATTCATTCAAAAAATATTTATCTAGTATAGATAAGGCACTGTGCTAGGCACTACAGATTCTGTATACAAAAATATATATATATTGATGATATAGAAGAGAATAGTAGCATGTTAGGATTAGAAGGAATCCCAGAAGTCGTCTCCAAATTTGTCATTTTACAGGAAACTAAATCGCAGACAGTTTGTGAATCATGGTCAACCAGCTATTTAGTGGCATTTTTTTCCTGTTGTATGATATAAACTGATCATCTTTTTAAAGTAAACCCAGAGTTCAATCTTTTTGAATTTGTGTTTCCCCATCTATGAAGTGGCGTTAATTCTGGCTTTCACAGCAGGGATATTGTGAATAGTAACTAAGGCATGATTATGGAGCATTTCAAAATTTAAGTGCAATCTGAGAATAAGAGGCTTCCTTGTAGATAAGAGACGGGAAGAGAGTATATCAAAATGTAAACCGTAATCACCTCAGGTTCATGAGATGCAAGCTAGCCATTATTTTCTTTTTTATATTTTTCTTCATTTTTGAAATTTCTTTAATGATAGGTTGTTACTGTTATAATAAAATTAAGTATTTTTTTTCTTTTTTCTTCTAACTTTATATTTTGGCCTAATTTCAGATTTACAGAACAGTTGCAAGAATAGTGCAAAGAATTCTCATGTACCCTTCACCCACATTCCCCAAATATGCACGTTTAACCGCATGTGCTGTGTCCCTCTCTCTCAGGATATGTGAGTGTGTAGACATTGTCTCCTGAACCATCTGGAGGAAGCTGCAGACGTGACACTCCTTTGTGTCCACATCTTCAGTGCATATATCCTGAAAACAAGGACATTCTCCTATATAACCACAGTTCAATTATCAAAATCAGGCAGTTAACATAAATACTATTATCTAATCCATGAACCTTATTTAGATTTCGCCACTCATCTCAGTAATATTGTCTATGTAAAAGAAAATCTAGGATCAGGCATTGCATACAACTGTTAGGCCTTTTTAGTCTTCCTTAATCTGCAGCAGTTCCTCAGTCTGTGTGTTTGTTTTAGTATGTGGGTACATGTATACTTCATAACATTGACATTTTCTTAGAGTACTGGCCAGTTATATTATCTTTCATTTTGGATTTGTCTGATGTTTCCCCATAATTCGATTCAGGTTATGCAGTTTTGATAAGAATACCACAGGAGTGATGTGTTCCTCTCAGTGCCTCACCACATGGTGTTTATTTGCCCCATTACTGGTGATGTTAATTTCCATCACTTGGGTAAAGTGGCATCTGCTAGGGTGTTCCTCTGTAATGTTACTTTTTTGTCCTTTGCAATTAGTAAGTATTTTATGGAGAGCCAGTTGAAACTATGTAAATATCCTGTTACTCTTCAAACTTTCACCCGCTAATGTTAGCATCCTTTGACCACTCCCACCTGAATCAATTATTATTATGATGGTTGCCAAATGGTAAAAGTTATTTTCAAAATCACTGCTTGTTACAGATATAAAACTATATGATTGTTTGATGGAAGCTATAAAAATCACCTCTTATGTTAAAAAAGAAGCTAAAAAGGAATGGAAGAGATTGCACCAAAATGCTAAGAGAGCTTATATTAGGCTTAGGTAATAGAATTGTAGGTGATCTTTTTTCTTACTTTCTTTCCCCAATTTTCAATAATGTCCTAAATTTTTCAATACGTATAAAATATATACTTCATAATATTTGAATGGCTTTCTAAAATGTATATTTGTTTATTTCCTATTACAAAGAGCTTGAGGGAGATACTAAAATGTTGATTTAAGAATTGTGAGCTGCTTGAACTTAGAAGAACTGTTAGATTAGAATTAAAACATAGCTGTGGCAAACAGGACACCAACCCTGGGGTAAGTTACCAAATGGTACATCTAAATAGCCTTTGATCTGCAAATCTTTCTTCCCCACTCCAACCACTAAACTGTGGCATTATTCTTTACCAACTCAGTTGCTTCTCTCTTAGTTTCAAAGAGCAAAGGTCTAGAATGCTGGCAGAAAGGTGAGGAGCAGCACAGAGTTCAGGAATTGATTTGTAGATTGAGGGTAGGTTGTGATGAGTTTTAAAAGATGACTAGATTTGAAACTAGAAGATACAGATTTGAGTTCAAGCATCACCACTGTGAGGACCTCGGCTACCATTTTGGAAATGGGTAATAGTTACCAAATCAGACTGCTAGTTTGTGATCAGCATTTAATTAAAACCTTTAATGTGTAGCCTGAATGAGGTTCATTAAGGATTTCTGAGTTTAATTAAATTTACTTATGCATTTGTCTGTACATTTTTGTCTTTTCCACTGTCTGAAGAAATCTTATTCATATTGTGGAACTGAAGGAGAGAAGGCAACAGATGGATTCAATCAGTTGTTTGAAACAGTTCCCCCAAAGGCACATATCTTAGCTGAGTAGATGAATTGATTTTTTTTAAACTGCATGTTAGGATCAATAAAACTAAGGTACTTGTTGGAAAACTAAAGATGGAGCCTACCACAAGACTTGGGGTACTTCAAAGGAACCAGGAGGTAAATAAGATGTGTTGCATTTAGGTTTTGAATTTAATATTAAAACACGATTTTTTAAATAACTGCTTGCAGTGCAACTCAGAAGGGTGGTCGGGGTTCGTGAAAAGAGCAGGCCAGGCAGATTATGAAGGACATCAAACAAGGAGAACGCTAAGAGCAAATACTTTCTTATTTTTCTGTATCTGAAACAAACATGGTCAAATAAAAGATGTTTTGTTTACAAAGACTACTTTTATGATGAGAGGAGAACCATAATGGTATCTGAGATAGAAACCAATATTTATTGAGTACTTTCTGTGAACTGGCCACAATTTTTTTTTTTTCTTTTTTACCAGTGAGAAATCTCAGGCTTTGAGAAGTAACACACTCATGGATAATACAGCCAGTGAAGTACCCGAGTCTGACTGGTTCCAAAATACATTCTCACTCAATTCTACCATGCTGCCTCCCCATGAGGTGGCATTTCTGGATGCCCTAAAGCTTGAACTTCAATATGCTAGAAAAAGGAATTTTTTTAAAAGATTTTATTTTTCCTTTTTCTCCCAAAGCCCCCCAGTACATAGTTGTGTATTTTTAGCTGTGGGTCCTTCTAGTTGTGGCATGTGGGATGCCACCTCAGCATGGCCTAACGAGCGGTGCCATGTCTGCGCCCAGGATTCAAACCAGTGAAACCCTGGGCCGCCACAGCCCAGCGCGCGAACTTAACCATTCGGCCATGGGGCCAGCCCCAGAAAAATGAATTTTTGTGTCAGGAGAAAGGAAATAGATTCAAAAACTATCATCCTGTGCTTAGGGAAAATAAAAATTATTAGAAATTAAGTTGTTGAGACAGCTAGAATAAAAAACATTTAGTTTTGAAGTAGCTGTAAAGTGTGGGTCTTCTGCTTCTTAGAATCACAGAGTCAAAGAACATTAAGCTGGATGATCCTTTGGATCATAATCCAAGCTCCTCATTTGTCATATGGAAGGAAACTGAGGCTGGGAGAAATTCCATGCTTTGCCTTCCGATGTGAAGGTGATCTGGCCAAGACCTCTCTCGTGTCACCGCCTTGCTTAAATCTTTCAGTAGTCCTTCAGAAGCCCGAAGGAGAAAGTCCAGGCTCCTTAGTCTGGCACCTTTCGTCATCTAGTCCTCGCTTACCTTTTTGGCTTCAGCTTTGTGTGTCCCCTTTCTACTCTATCCTCAGCCTTACTGTTTAAAAGCTTTTATTCTGGTCACCTCTTCCTCACCCTCATTCTCCTCACACAGTGCCCTTGCACAGTCAACTTCCTTCCAACTTAAGCTCCTTAGTTGTATATACACTTTAAGATGCAGTTCGGGCACAGTTGTCTCCAAGAAGCCCTCACTGGCCCTCCAAGGCTGGATTAGGTGTCCTTCTTCAGAGTTCTTACCACTGTCTGTCGTTACATAGCACTGATCTCATTCATTGTGTTTCAGTAGTAAATAACACTTGCAAATGGCTTCACTATTTATTCTGGCCAAAGTGAGGGATAGTGTGGGAATTATTGCACTATGTAATAAGTAGATACAAGAGGCTTGATAGACCAAACTTAACTAATGTTGGCTTCAGAATTTCCATATAGGAGGAGCTTATGGGGACAAATTGATTGGAGGGAGTGGGAATAAGACCCAAAACTATCTTTGTATAGCACCTTACATAAAATTCAGAAAATATCCATTGTCCATCAAAGAAATTAGGAGGAGGAGCAAGATGGAGATGTGGAGGGGTGCTAAAGTATTGGTGATCCCAAGTCAAGATCCAGCTCAACTGCCATCTCCTTCAAGGGTTCTTTCCTGATCCAAACTTCTCCGCTCCCCACAAAAGCCTGAAAGTGCATTCTCTATCCTGCCTGTGTCTATGAGCTGTTTCATATTTTTTATGCACGTACCCCTCCTTGCTTGTACTGTATTGTATTGTATGAGTGTACACTTGTATTTTAATTTTTTTAAAGCTTCCAAAACCCTTAGCATAGCGTCTGATACACAATAATTACATAGTAAATAACTGTTGAACATTGAATGAGTGATTGAGTTAGGTCAGTACTTCTCAATCTTGATGTTATATGTTATTTTCGAATCAGCTGCAGAGCATTTAGGAAATACTAATTCCAAAGTCTCAGAAATTCTGATTTTGTTGATCTCGGATGGAACAGGAATTCTTTTTTTGGTGATTTTTGGTTTTGTTTTAAGCTTCTCAGGGTTGAGAACTCTGATAGTCGTTTCTTTGTTTAAACAATGATTCTCGAAGTGCAGCCTCCCGGACCCAGCAGCACCAGCATGGCCCAGAAACTCGTTTGAAATGTAAATTGTTGGACCCCACCCCAGAGCTAAGGAATGAAAACCTCTGAGGAAAGGCCTCAGCAGTCCGTCTTTTCAAGCCTTCCAGATGATCCCAATGCAGGCTAGAATTTGAGAACTCCTGATTTAAGATGAAATAAATGTTTTCCTATGAATAAAATACCAACTATGAGAAACAAAATTCATTTTATTATAATCATCCCAAAAGGTTGTGCCAGTGTAAAGGACCACTCTAAAGAGATGAGGGCGCCTCACAAGCACAATGGAATTATACTTGCGGAAACAAGCATTACAGCATCTTATAACTTTTTTAATATTTATTTTTGTATGAAATGCTCTCCACTGAAGGGACTAATTTTCATAATAATCTTAAAAAATAGGCTAATTTAGGCAGGAAAAGCACATGAAAAATCCGGCATTGGATAGGGAAACCTCAGAATCAAGGATATGTTTCCATAGTTTCTTGTCTTAGAGAAAAGTCTGTCTACTTTTTTATTTTTTTGACAGTAACATTTTCTCTTTCTGTTGTGCTATTTGACTATGTGCCACTTGATAGCTGTGTCTATTCCTATGGAAACTAAGTTAGTGGATGGAGCCAAGGCTTGGAGGAAGCACTGGGGAGAAATATTAGAAGAGTTCAGCCACAGAGCAAGTAAAGATGTTGCTTTTCCTTCAGTCAAATCCTCTCTGAGAGCCAGAATCTGTTTCAAGCCAGAGAGATGTTCTTGGCTGATGTATTGTCTAGCTGCTCTGCCAGATGGATGAACATCTTAAACTTGAAAAACAGCAAATAGAGCTCCTATTCTGTCTTTGAAGTGCCATTCTTAGCCTTTGCAAGTCAAATAACTTTAAAAAAATTTTTTAAAGATTTGTTTAAGATGGCAGTTTAGTGATGTGGCTACCATCATTGTTGAGTAATTAGAAATTTTAGCTATAAAACACAGTGTTTAGGCTTGACAATCAGAAATTTAAGCAAAGAAAATGTCTGTGGCTGGGAAAAGTAATGCAGATTTCATTTCATTTCCATAGCTTAGTGAATTCTTGTCATTCAAAAACTTGGTTTTTGTAACTGTTTGCTTTCCTATAAAAATTCATGTTAAATAAAAGACCAAGAAACCAGAGTACGAGATGCCTAAATCAATTGAGACAAGAAAATGATCTAAGCAGACAAGAATAATGAGGAAAGGCCCCTCTCCCTTCCAATCCACTTATCCTCTATATTTCATATGGTAGTGGTACCTCATGGTCTAGGTAAAAGAACAATTCTAGGTTGCATTGTACTGAGCTTTTCATGTGGATATTTCAACTATGTTTATATTTCAGTTAGGATGTAGAGTTTCATTTTCCCAGTTTTATGTTCTTTAATTTATGCCAGAAATTGCTGTCTTTGGACAAAACAGTTGAAGCAACTATTAATATAGATGATTCATAGCCCTATATCTTGAATCTAGCCATCTCCTCCAATCTTCAGATCCATATATATTCTTTTCGTTTTCTTTTTGCTAGACATCTCTATATAGATTTCCCTCAGATGCCCCAAACTTCACGTGTGAAAAAACAAAATTCAAAATCTTCATCCCTAACCCTGTTTTTCTTTCCATCTTTTCAGTTGTTGACACCATGGTCCAACTAGTACTCATTGAAAAGTCCTCATATGTTTCACTAATGTGTCCTCTTATTTCCATTTCGCTCTCAATATTTCTATTCTGGTTTGCTGCCAAAGATTTGTTCCCCTCAAATTGATGCTTCACACAGCCTCCAGGGTATCTCCTAAAAACACAGATCCACTCATGTCATTCCCTTTGTCAAGTCTTCATTGACTCCCCATTACCTATATGATAAATTTTAGGTTCTTTATCATGCTATATTAGACTTTTCGTTTTCTAGTCCCTGTCCACCTCTCTAATTGTATGTTTCACTTCTTCTTACACTTCATTTCATATCACAATGCTATAGAGTTATTTTCAGGGCCTGAGCTTTTATTTTACCTTACATGCAAGCTAAGAAGTTAGTCTGTTACTGTTTCATGGATGCTGACAATAGACACAAGACTCTAGGGTCAGAGACAAAGAAGTTTCTTATTCACAGCATAGCAAAAGCGTCAGCACCTATATGTTTACATTGGTTTCCCTTGCCTCCGAGAGCCATGGGGGGCTGCAGAGGGCCCAGATGGATGCTGTACACACCACAGGTTTCCATCACGGCTGAGGAACATTGAACTTCAGGGATCGATCACTTTTATAGTAAGCAGTAAGTAAGCCCACAAGAAGACACCTTATCCCTCAAGTTGATTGCTGCAAACATAACCCTGAGGAGTTGCCTAGGTCAAGAGTAGTCAAGACTTTGCATTTTTGGCGTAGGAACAGGCAGGTATGATTAGGGCCGTGGTAATTGCCTCTCCCGACAATCCATCACTTAGCCCTACATGTTCTTGACATGAGCGTGCCATTCCATCAGTGACTTTGATTAATCTGACCAACAGAGGCTGGGAGCAAATCTGTTTAATGTCTCTCCTACAACATTTAACTAATAGGACTCCAAGCAGCAGGATAAGAACAACCTGCAGTGTTGACTCACGCAAGGGAGTTTGACTGACCTGCTGATCTTTGGTGTCATTGCCAATAATTACAGGAGGCACTAGGTGGGCTAAAAAGCAACCCCAAGCCCAGTGGAGGAATATTTCATGGTCCACTCTCCCCTCATACAAACATATAACCTGAAGAGGTACAAGTCACTTTAGCTCCAGATTTGTTGTTAAACTTGGATCACCAGTACGTTGATTTGACGAAGCCATATGAGCAGTATCATCAAGTAGTTACAGCTTCGATTGTCACACAAGGCATAACCCAAGGCTTCACACATGCTTCTCATATGCATCAGGAGAAGCTTTTGAATTTGAATCCTTCAGGTTGAAATAAGGTTGTGCCATCCTTGTGTTTCTACATGTTTGAGGAGGTCCACATTCAGGAGCTGCCATTGGTGGCATGAAGCCCAGCAGAAGAGTTCAGGACCGTCCATGTCCACATGAATTTTTCTGTTTCATAGAACATGGATGGGGATGTATTCCAAACACAGAAGCAGATCAGATTGCTAGCCTCAGCTGCTGTTTGATTCAGGCAGCAAACGATATTTTTGTTTTCCCAGGATGCAGTACTGGATCCAGAGGACAAAGAGAGTACTAACTGTCCTCTCCCTCCCTGTACTTCCTAAGGTCTAAGGTGTTCCCTTCCCAGGTGCTGAGGTTGATGCTTTCCCTCCTCGGCTGCAAAATCAGCATTTCCCTTCCCAGTAGCTATAACTCTTCACCTTTTCTCCCATCATCCCCTACTTGTACGTGTACCTTCATCTAGAAAGGCAGGTGCTTATGGGACAAATTTGCAGATACCCATTATATCCCCCACCCTGGCCACCATAGGTGGACTTGGTGAGCAGTGTACTCAATCAGGTGGTCATTACGGGAGTTTATGATCTGGGACCACTCCAATCAAACAAAAAAATGCAGGTGGCTGAACCAGAATGAAGTTTGAATCTCTAAGCCCCCTTTTGACTGGGCTGCCACCCAGGGGAAGTACCAACCAGGCCAGCCTGGGAGTTCTTAGGGGAAAGAAAAAAGCATCATAACCAGGAATGGACAGGGCAGAATCCCAAATTTTCAAAATAGGTATATATAATCCCCCACTCCTTTTTGTCCTCATTATTTCCCAGAAGGCTGCCAAGAGGAGATGAATTCTTTCTAGGGTGGCCACATGCAGTAACCAAACCACCTCTCTTAGGTGTGTGGGCCAGGAAGAGGTAACTAAGGCAAAATCATAAATATTTTTGAATTTATTTTTGAGGAGGCCAGACCAGCTCTCAACAATTTCAAATTCCTAAGGATAATAGGGAGCATAGAATGTCCGTAGAATACCTTAAGTGTTGACCCATTGTTGGATGATCTTTGTGACAAAAGGCACATCATAGTCAGACTATGATAGTCAGAAGGTCTGGAAACCCAAAAATATGAAACAGTTTATTTCCAAGGGCCTCAGTGCTGTGGCTAGTATAAGCTAATCAAACTGGAACAGCAACACCGTAACCTGAAAAATGTCTGCAATGGTGAGGCACGAGGTGGCCCCAAGAAAGGGTGGTTAAGATTCCCTGCCAGGTATGGGCAAAGGCAATGCCCTCTTAATGTGACCTCCTTTGTCACAAGAAAAATAAGCCAACTTAGAATAATACATGTCTGGTATGCAGTGGTAGCTTCTACATCAAACACATACCTTTTGCTTTGTGCCCAGTCTATGATGATGGATTCATTGCCATGTTTAGTGAAGTGCTGGATCCAGGTGGCAAATGGCCAATGACCTGGGCAATGCAGGCTTCTTCAGCAAGCTGACTCCAGTCGGTCTCATAAGAGAACAGGCCACAACTGTGGGCATCTACATGAGTGACTCAGACTGTTCAATTGGCAGTCACAAATTGTTTCCATAGTTTGTAGCCCCAAAGAGGGATGGCTTTAATCTTCCATTTATAGTCTTCCAAGTGGAAGACCAGATAACCAGAGCATTGGCAACAGCCCAAGAGTTAGTGAAAACATGCCCCTTAGGAGTCAAATGTCCTTAGGAGTATTGTCTAAGGTAAGGGAGATGGCTTTCATTTCAGCTGGGCTGACTTGCCTTTACCACGGTCAGTCTTCCAGAGTTGTCATTGAGGTTGGACTGCTTCCCAATTATGGTTGGACCACCTCCCAGTGGACACCATCAGGTTTTAACTTAGCCAAATCATTGGTAAACCAGGCCAAGGCATTCAAGGGAACCTCCGTGTATTGAAGGCACTGTTAAGCCAGCAGCTTTGCTTCAGACAGTGGCCACCCCAAACCCAGTGCTTTCTCCTCATTGCCGTACAAACCAGGCTACAGGCAGATGAGGTACATAGTGCAGTTGGCTCTGTGCTATTAGCAAGGCTTTAAATTCAGTTTCACTTTTGAGCAGCTGCTCTCTCATGTCTCAACCAAGTGAACTTTTAATCTTTTCAGTCCACCCAAAGTTCTATATCGAATAACAAGGTCCTTGTTGCTCTCACCGTTTATTGCCACTTGGGAGATTCCTGGTCTCAGCAGCCACAACCACACTGCCTTTCAGCTTGTGGCCCCATTGTCACACTAACATCCTTTCCTCTGCCTGCTCAGAAGAAGGTGAGCGAAGATCAAGGCACCATTTGGACAGCTTGTTTCAATCCACCTCCTCACCATTCTGACTCATTACAGATAGGACAGTCGGGTTCATTGTCTCCCCTACCTTGCCCATTACTTGGGCGTGATCTCAGGGAATCTTCTCATCTCTGAACCTGACCTGAAGGGCCCTTGTCCTTACTCTTCAAGAAAACTATGTCTCTGTCAGCATCCCCTTCACATTGCCTGTACTGTCAGTTCTTGGATTTAGTTTTACCCTACTTTTTTCTTTTGTATGTGCTAACTTATTACAAGGTAATAAATTGGCCATGGGTACTGGCAGAAGACACCAGACTATTATCAAAGACAAAAAAGCTTTCTTAGTGATGGCATAGCAAGTAGCATGAGCACTTGCATGTTTGCATCAGTTTCCCTTGCCCCCAAGATCCATGGGGGCAATGCACAGGACCTAGATGGACACTGAACACTCAATGGGTTTACGTGACATCTGAGGAATGCTGAATTTGGGGAATCTCCAGACTTTAGTATGTAGTAAGCAAGTCTACTCTTTGTCTAATGTCCTGGAAGATATTGATGTCCCTCAAAATTGCTCGCTGCAAACCCAGCTCTGAGAAGTGGCCCAAGTAAAGAGAAGGCAAGACTTTGCAGTGTTGACATACCCAGTAAGTACATGCAGGGACACTCAGGGCCCATGGCAGAGTGCCTCTCCCAACACTATTGTGACATTTCCAAGACTCATTTTGTCTGCAATCATTACAGAAAAGTGTAATATAATGACATTACTGATATTTGTGACCTATATACTTTTATATATACTATATATAAAAACATTAATATAGCAAATGCCTTGAGGGTTTATAAATATATAATATATAGATATCGTTAGAATTAATACTAACAAGTCATGTTTCTATTATTTCCATTTCAGTTTGAAATAATGTATGTTTTGGTATATAATATGATTAGGACTTAGAATGAAATATGGCAGAATGCCTACCTTACATTTGTCTATGCTATTATATATATAGTTGTAATATTTCCAGGACAAAATTATACACAAACCTATAAATGAACAAAAATTGTAGTGAACATCTATATACATTCACAATGTATACAATGAGAGTAAATAGAAGTGCTGAGAACAAGAAAGCAAAGACGTTAATCAGGAAACATGTGGTTCCAAAGTATTGGTTTTGGGAAAATATCTGGTCTCTTCGATGTTCCATTGGGTCAAAGGGCTGCTATAGGCAGCGCTAGCCAAGTCCTGAGCATGGGAGTCTGTTAAAGTAATTGTTCCAACTGAAGGGGAGGCAAATAGCAAAGGCTTCCAGGAGCCAGATAGAGAGGATAGGATGGTCATTTGGGAAGAAATTCAGAGGCGAGGATCCAGAATGTTTTGGGGAATCAGCTGCCAATTGTTTAAAAGTTAGTGATGAAGCCACTTCCCAGGACAGACAGCAGTTTTGTAGAATGCGACTTCAGATACTTCTGGTTCAGGAAGATCCTGCCTTTTTTCCCACAAAGTGAGTGAAAAGTCGTCATATTCACTCTAAAGCTGAGAAAATACTTAGAATTGGGGGATATTCTTTGCCTTAATGTGAGGCTATAGCTTTAAAGGAAGCTGTTTGGCTAGAAAAGTGGCAGGAGCAGGACAAAGATGAAGCCTCAGGACAAGGAAGCTGCCCACTAGCTCAGGGACAATGACTATCACTGGAGATAGGGCTCCAAAAGGTCAGTATAAGGACAGAATCTTATAATGGTCCAGGAGCTGGGTGTTAACAGCCATAAGGGAGAACAAAGAGAAAAAAGAAAAAGAGAGCAAACAAAAAGCAATAGCAAACAGTCTTTTTCAAATTTTTCAAATGAGCCTGTAAACTCTAAAATATATGAAGAAATCCAATGCTAAGAAAGCTAACAATATCATCATTCAGATCATGAATTCATGCCTACTGGAAGAGCATAAACAAAGCAAAAAGACAAGCCACACAAAGAGAGAAGATATTTGCAAAACCAGCCAAGAATTAGTATCCAGAATATGTAAATAACTCCTGCAGATCAGTAAGAAAAAGACAAATAGCTAAATTGGGAAATGAGTAAACAATAAAAGGCTATTCACAGAAGAAGAAACAATAGTCAACAAATATATAAAAACATTTCCCCTCAATCAGGGAAATGAAAATTAAATCCGTGGTGAAACACAACGGTACGCTCATTCTATTGGCAAAAGTTAGCAGGTGTGACAGGACCAAGTGCGGTGGGGATGTGGGGGAACGAGAATTCGCATATGTTACTGGTGGGAATGTGAACTGGAGTAGCTACTTGAGAGAGCAATGTCAACCCAGCAGTTTCAGAAATTCTTGTAACTTACCAGGAGATATGTACAAGAAAATTCATTACCATATTGTTTGTAACAGTGACAAACGAGAAGCATGCTAGATATTCCTCTAGAGAAGGATAAATAAATACAATATTTTATTTTTGTATGACAAAATACACCAGTGAAAATGTAGAGCCAAAGTAAGCTTATGTAAATCTCAAAATATGCTTTTACTATGTAGCTTATGGATACGTATATTTGTAAGAAATAAAAAGTATTAAAATATTCACTGGAGTGATAAACACCAAATTCAGGACAGTTGGTCCCTAAAGAGGGAGAGAAGGTAGTGGAGTTGGGCAAGAGCATAAGGGAACATTCACCCTATCGGCTATATTCTAGTTCTTCAAAGTGAGAAATCTAAAGCAAAATATCAAAGTATTTCACTCAAAACTTCCATATCATTGTTATTAAGATTAAATGACTATATCCTTTTTCTAGAAAGGAGTTCATCTTAGAGAACTGGACAGTCAGAAAAATAAAGTTAAAAGTAACATTTGGGACTGATTTGTTTCCCAGATTCATTGCAAGCACTGTTCTCCGGGTCAGAGAACTTTTTCAATCCCCTTTATCTTTTTAGCTGTTGTATTCCTTTCCATGCATTTGGGGAAAATCCAAATCATAATCATTTACATTATAGACAAAAGAAGCTCTTGGTGTTACTAATTACAGGAAGATTAAGATGAGGATTATGAATACCTAGCGAATAAAAAGAACCAGCATCTTCAGCATCTTATTCAATGTTTCAGAGATATTAGGAAATGTTTTCACATTTCAGCGGCATAATAGACCTGATCGTGTCAGGGTAAGTCCTTTTGGTGGCTAAATCAAGACCTTTCTGTAACTTCAGCTCTCCCGTTTCTGCTCACCCTTTTCTTAAGAATATACACTGTGGATCTATTATTTCCTTCGCTCTTATGCTATTTCCTGCTCAGTCAGAAATTATGAAAGCAGCTCCCAACACAGTCTTCACCTCAGGATCGCGTTGTATGGGGCCCTATGATATGGTACTAATGATTAACTTCCAAATCCTCCCAAAAATATTTGCACTAAAAGAATAAACCTGAAAGTGTAAGTCCTAATGTCAAACAATCTTGAGGAAATGTTTAGACATTTTGTTTGTTTTTTATTGAGGGACTTTAAGGGAACAGAGTAGCCTTTAATATGGGTCCCCGGGGTCATACAACCTTCAGAGGGTTATCAAATTAGCTTGCTGCCGCAAACTAGCGTCTGCCCCTTTTCCACTGACACTGGAAATATTCTCATGATTTCAGCTCTTAGAGTTCTATGTCTCTTCTGCTCATTTCCAGAATTGAGTTTACGTACATTGGGCATTTAATAAATGCTTGTTCATGAGACCAAGGGAGTTGACCTTGGCCCACATGGTTTATATTGTTTCTAGTCCCAGCATTTGTAAATAATACCTGATGTACCTCTGTCCTTTGGAATAGGAGAAGCTGGCCTGATCATATAGCTGACTTTCCCCCGGGGTTACTTCCTACTGGATATGCCCTTGTTGGTCCTATATCAGCAGTATCTGTAGGTACAGTATAGATGTCTTTCTCAATCTAAAAAAAGTTATATCAGAAAAACCATTATTTTTAACATTTCAACTATTTTTACTTTTACTTGTCCCTCACCTCGATTCTCCCCTTAATCACTGGCTGAACTGTGTACACTACTTGTGCCGTCAAATCTCTCTGCTTGCGTGTCTCCTATCGTGGGCTCTTCCGTTCTTGGTTTCACTTGACCGTCTACGTTTTATTGCCTCCTCTGCACCGGAAAACCGCTCCTAGTCAAATTAGCAAACATTGACTGGGCACTTGCGTTGTGCTCTAAGTACCTTACACGTATTGTCCTCATCATTTCATGTGCACAATCATCTCGGGGACACTATTATCCCTATTTTACAGATGAGGCAAGAGAGGCACAGGAAGATGCTTTATTTAATCTGTAAAAGTTTTCCATGATACTTCTGTGAGGAGTAAATGTGAAATCTATGTCAGAGAGCTTTGTAATGAGTAAAGCTTAGTGCACACACTCTGCTGCTTCGTAACAAGGCTGAATGAATGAATGAATGAATATCATTACTGAGATGAGCCATGTTTTTGTCTAGGTAGAACCCCCAGAATAACATAAAATGTAGCGTGCCAAGCACTGTGTCTGTAAGGCAGTAGTCACCCCCCCCCCCCAACGTAGTCCAGTTTCCTTCTTCTCCTTCCTTTTTCCACTAAATTTCAGAACCAAAATGATTGTCTGATTGAATATCTTGAAAGGTCATGATGAATTATTCTGTAATATTTGAAATGTTATGCTCAGAAAGGTCAAACCTTACTTTTTGGTATGAAGTACCACATAGATTTGTTTTTCCTGGGCACGTTTTCTTTTTTCCAAGAAAAAAATGGTAAGAGATTTAGAGTAGAGTGCCCTCTTGAGGAAATTTTAGCACCTTCCTTCTCAAAACCTGGCACTGGGTGAAATAAGAAGTCCGGATAAATGACGTACAGTGTGAACAAAGCTCAGAGAACTGAAACATTAAAAAGTAGGACTAACCAAATACTAGATAGTTGAGAATTAAGAGTCTTAACTGTTATGATCTAATATAGCAACTGTAAATAAGGATTTTAAAATAAGAACAAAACCTCTAGAAGATATTTCCTTTCCTCGTCTTCACTCAGTCCTTCAAGTAATGTTTATTAAGCACCTATTTTGCGCCGGGAGCTATGCTGAGCACAGTGGTCAATAAAACAGAGTCCCTGCCTTGCTGGTGCTCACAGCTTGCGAGGGAGATCACAGCGAAGGGAAACAAGCGAATCCAGATGCAACTACAAACTGAGAAGAGAGCTGTGAAGGAAATGGAAGGGCACTCGAATAAAGAGTAATAAGTAAGTTCTATTAGGGGGTCAAGGAAAGCCTCTCTGAGAGGAAGTAGTTGAGCTGTGTCAGTTAGATTTTTCGTCCATTCCAAGTGGGCCCGTCTAACATAGACAGCCAGATGGACCCTTTTCCCGGCCTCTTCCTTCTTGTCTCTGCCCCAGCCCTTGAGCTGAGTTGAATCCTGTCTCTGCTCCCGTGGGCGAGCAGGCAAGTCTCGGTCATCCTTCTGTGGGCCTTGTTGCTCTAGCTAGTGCCCTATGCCTTAGAGCCCCACGTTCTTCACAACGGGGAGAGAGGCTTAATTAACACATGTCTTCCTTACTAATGCTGATAACCCCTCACAAAAGAACACCAATGCCTTCTAATGCTAACAGGCCACATTTCCAACAGGGTTAAGGATGTGGAGGATCTCAGAAGATGAAAAGGACAGCTAACCCTGCCTGCCACTCTTTTTTGAATAGGGAGAGATAAATAGGCGTGAAGTAGGCAGAGAACTTGGTCATATAATACAATTTGGTCATGTTGAGTTTGAAATATCTGTGATACCAAGCACTGAAGGCTCCAACCACAATTGGAAATATGGAACTAGATCTCAGGAAAGAGCTCCAAAGATGTATTTTTCAAGGCTTTTGTTTTGTTTCAAAGCTCTTATATTGCACAGATGTACGTTGTGGTTCACCTGGATTCGCACCAGTGTATTGCTCTAGCCCCGTAGCTAATCTTCTTTCTCCAGGGGGTTGATTCTACCAGACTGGAGGGTTTAACTGATGTGGAAAGCATTGCCCATAAGGAATTGGCCCGCAGTGACTTCTGGGTTGGTGTTTATGCGACCGTGAGTCTGGGACCCAAACTGTGAACAAGCTGCATCTACCTTAGTTGTACCTGCAAATAGTTCCCTTCAAGAAAGCTAGCCACCTCCTCCTTATTAAGGCGATGACTACAAACAAAACATTTAGCCTCTCTGAATCTCACTTTTCTCACCTGTAAATTGGGGTTTAAAGTCTCTGCTTATTTCACAAGGTTCTTATACTTTGAATATAAATAAGGTGTTCTATTGGTCAGAATGTACCAAAACTAATATACTCATTACTGCTACTAGATAGCAATTTGGGAAATACACCAAAAAACAAAGTGTACAAACTCCTTTGACCCAGTAAATTGATTCCCGATAATTGATTCTTATGAAAAAATTAGGGGGCAAATCTGTGTGAAAAAAGATTTTCATCGTAGCATTTTCTATAAAGTATGTTTTCTATAAAAGAAAATCTTGGAAACAATAATAGAGTGGTTAAATAAAATATGTTGCTTTAACACAATGAAGTATTGACCAACCACTATGTAAAACATATGCATGTAAAAAGAGGTTGGAAGGAAACATGAAAAAACAAAACAATTGATAGAATAGTGGAATTGTAAGTATTTTTTCTTTTATTAATTTATCTGCATGTTATTACTCTGACAGAATAATTACAATACTTAAAACATTTTAAAATTAAAAAAATTTTTGGCCCCAAACTAAATTTCTCCTTTCTGTCTCTTGTTTTTTATTTAGGGAAATTATCGTTTCATGAAACTCTTGCTTACACGCAGAGCAAACTGGATGCAAAAGGATTTGGAGGAGATGACCCCTTTGCACTTGACCACCCGGCACAAGAGCCCTAAGTGTTTGGCACTTCTGCTGAAGTTTATGGCACCAGGCGAAGTGGATACACAGGATAAAAACAAGGTAATGGACCGTCAAAGTCGAAGGCAAATAAGAGCAGACAGCAAATGCTGCCTTTTGTGACGTGAAACCTCAAGGAAGAAGGCCTAAATGACTTCTCATCTGCATGGTAGAACAATGCCCAGTCTCCGTACAGCCCAGGAAAGCCTTCCGCCTAAATTCTATCACTTCGTGCTCCTCGGGTGTGGTAGGTACCATCATCTCCTTGTCACAGAGAGGGAAACTGAAGCTCAGAAAGATTAAAATCCTGCCCAAGACCCAGGTGGCAGGACTAGAACTCAACCCAGGCCTAACGCCAAAACCCAGTATTTGACCACTGGTCCTGCTACAGGTGGTTACTATAGGTGATTAGACCAAATGCCCGGGGAGCCGTACCAAGTATGTAGTGGATGATGGTCTGGGCTTTGGCACCAGACTGAGTTTTGATCTAGCAGTCACTGCTTACTTGTTCTGTGTCCTTGGGCAAATTTCTTAACTCCTCTATGTGTCAGTTTTCTCTTGTGTGAAAAGGGGATAAGAGGGCTGCTGAAGATAAAATGAGATAATGCATATAGATTGTGTTTAGCACAATGCCCAGTGCACAGGATGCTCTCAGTCAATGTGAGCTATAAAATTATTATAATTAGTTTCATTTTGGCTCTGACATTTGCTCTAGCATTTGTTGGTAGGATCTGTGATCTTCCTTGCTCTTGAATTTTAACCTATTGTACGTACGGGTCATTGTTTTGCTGGACACTCTGATCGTTCTTTACAGGAAAAAATGTGGTGTTTAGTTAGACAAGTGCAATAATCTTCTTCCTTTTCACCAGGCACTTAATCATAGAGTCTTGCTAACTCCAACGCTCCCACATAATTAACACTCTTATGATTAAATTCGCTGAGTTATTCCATAATCCTTTTGCTCTCATAGTATTCTTTATGTAGTTTTCGGGTTTTGTTTAGTAGCCACTCATATAACCCAGAGTTCTGAAATCAACTTTAACTTGATTTTACAACTGTTTCAGACTAATATCATTCCTAACTCACAGCATTTATAGTGCTAATATTTCACTGAAAAAAGCACTTTGATCAATCTACAAAGACCCATTAATAACTTAAGAAACCACAAATGTCTTTGGGCTTTAGAGTGTCTTCTCCAGTATATTCTGTGAATTTCCTGCCTTCTTCCAGGGTCATATATGCTTCTGTTCTTGAACAGGGATGGGAGGTTATCCAGTCAGATGGATGGAAATTGGATCTGCATAGTCCAGGCAGGCACAGAGAAGAGAGCAAGACGAAATCCTAGAGCACTGAGTCTCAAACTATCTGAGGTGGGGCCAGCCCTGGTGACCTAGTGGATAAGTTCAGCGCACTCTGCTTCAGTGGCCTGGGTTCAGTTCCCGGGCATGGACCTAGACCATTTTTTAGGGGCCATGCTGTGCTGGCAGCCCACATACTAAAAACTAGAGGAAGATTGGCATGGATGTTAGCTCAGGGTGAATCTTCCTCAGCAAACAAACAAAACTATCTGAGGTAAATGATCAGGGTTTTTTTAAATTTCCAATCTGCCACAGATCAATAATTTTGTAACATGCATTAAAAATGATGCATTTTTATGCATCAAACAAGGGGGAAATGAAACAAGGGGGGCCAGCCCAGTAGCACAGCAGTTAAGTTCTCACATTCCGCTTTGGTGGCCCTGGGTTTGCTGGTTTGGATCCCCGGTGCAGACCTATGCACCACTTGGCAAGCCATGCTGTGGCAGGCGTCCCACAATATAAAGTAGAGGAAGATGGGCATGGATGTTAGCTCAGGGCCAGTCTTCCTCAGCAAAAAGAGAAGGATTGGGGGCAGATGTTAGCTCAGGGCTAATCTTCCTCAAAAAAAAAAAAAAAGGAACAACAAAAAAACCCCAAACAACCCAATTAAGAAATGAGCAAAGAACTTAAATAGACATTTCTCCAAAGAAGATACACAAATGGCCACTAAGCGCGTGAAAAGATACTCAACATCACTAATCATTAGGAAAACACAAATCAAAAACACCATGAGATAACACTTCACACACTTTAGGATGGCTATTATCACAAAAATAAAAAATAACAGGTGTTGGTGGGGATGTGGAGAAATTTGAACCCTTGCACACTGCTGGTAGTGAGGTAAAATTGTGCAGCCACTGTGGAAAACAGTATGCCTATTCCTCAAAAATTTAAACATAGAATTACTATATGAACCAGTAATTCTACTTCTGGTTGTATAACCAGAAGGATTGAAATCAGGAACATGAACAGATATTTGTACATCCATGTTCATAGCAGCATTGTTCACAATAGTCAAAAGATGGAAACAACCCAGATGTCCATTGATGGACAGCTGGATAAACAAAATGCAGTATATACATACAGTGGAATATTATTCAGCCTTAAAAAAGGAATGAAATGCTGACACATGCTACAACGCGAATAAACTTTGAAGACATTATGCTAAGTGAAATGTCAGACGCAAGAGGACAAATATTAGATGATTTCCCTTATGAAGTACCTAGAGTAGTCATATTCATAGAGACAGAAAGTAGAGTAGTGGTTGCCCAGGAGCTGGGAGGAGATGGGAATTGGAGTTATTGTTTAATGGATATGAAGTTTCAGTTTGAGAAGATGAAAAAGTTCTGGAGATGGACGGTTCTAATGGTGGCACAACAATGTCAATGTACTTAATGCCACTAAACTGTACACTTAAAAACAGTTAAAGTGGTAAATTTTATGTTATATACATTTTGTCACAGTTAAAAAAAATAATTACAAAAATGAAAACCATGATCTTAGATGCAAGCTGACCTGGGTCCAAACCAGGGTAGATGGAAAAGGAGAGAACTTGATTAGAGAACTTGATTACTGTAGAAAATGAAAGAGCGCGTGCCAAAGATTACCAAGACTGGGAGCATAATGGTGCCACTAAAAAAAAAAGGAAGGAGGGAAGCGAGGGGAAGTAGGGAAGGAAGAGGGAGAGGAAGGAAGGAAAAAAAGAATGAATGTGGGACATTTGGAAAAGGAATCAAGTTTGGGAAGAACAGATCTATCCAGATTTGGACTTACTCATGTGGACAAGAGGACAACTGAACAGAGCTATTTTATAGGCGGTCAGTGGTTAAAAAAAGAAAGAAAAGAGGCTGGAGCGGTAGATGATGGGTAAGAGAGAAGAGGGCAGGGATTCAGCAGCTGATGATCTGCTTCCATGCTTGGCCTACTTGGAATCCGCATGGCTTTGCCCTACCAGCCTGTGAACAATTTGGTCCAGACTGCGATCAATGTCTGCATCTGAGACCTGGAATTCTGGAGGCCTGTCCAGTGATCCTACTCCTAAGAAGATCCTAATACATCTGGGGAACTCAGGAACCACAGTGGAGAGTGGAGTGCTCACAAGGAGAGAACACCAAAGACCAATCCTCTGTGGAGGGGCCGGTGACTAAGCTAGTGAATTTGAAACCAAAGCAGATCATTTTCCAACTTACCCCGAAATGATCTCCAAAGTAGTACAATTTCATTACTTATTGTTGGGGACTGCATGAGTCCCACCCCAAATCCATTTGTTGAAGCCCTAACCCCAATGTGATGGTATTAGGAGGTAGAGCCTTTGGGAAGTGATTAGGTTTAGACAAGGTCATGAGGGTGGAGCCCCCATGATGGGAGCAGTGCCCTTATAAGAGGCAGAGACGTCAGAGCTTCCTTTCTCTGCCGTGTGAGGAGACACAGGAAGGCAGGCATCTGCAAGCCAGGGAGAGAGCCCTCACCAAGAACCAACTGGCTGGCACCTTCACCTTGGACTCCCAGCCTCCAGAACTGTGAGAAATAAATGTCTGTTGTTTAAGCCAAAAACAAAAACAAACAAACAAGACAAAGATGTAGAAAATACAACCCCAAACTTTACTATTAGATTCAACAGACATAATGTTACATTTCCGCAAATAGGTTCAGAACAAACATAACCTGGAAAAAGAAAAGAATTATAGAAAGTATACATGTTGTTTATTGAAAATGTGGTTATAGGTAGTTAATTGCTATTGTATTTGTGACTTTTTTTTGTTGTTCTGCAGTTATTAGTAAACAAAAAGTAATCAGTTAAGTAGTGACTCTCTATATTGAATGCCTATGGGTGCACTTTGAATGAATATCAGGTACGTCGAGATTTAAAGTTTTGTTTTTGTTTTTTTTTAAAGATTTTATTTTTTTCCATTTTCTCCCCAAAGCCCCCCGGTACACAGTTGTATATTCTTCATTGTGGGTCCTTCTAGTTGTGGCATGTGGGACGCTGCCTCAGCATGGCTTGATGAGCAGTGCCATGTCTGCGCCCAGGATTCAAACCAACGAAACACTGGGCTGCCTGCAGCGGAGCACGCGAACTGTGAATTTAACCCCTCAGCCACAGGGCCAGCCCCAACATTTAAAGTTTTTAATGTGACAAATGAGCTTGGTTCCTAATGTTAAATAATCTATTTCTAGATTGGATTGATGACAATGCTGCTTGCAAGGGATAATGTATATCTAAAGAGTTTCTATGTGTTTCCTTAATAACTCTAATAGGAAAACCAGTCTTACTGAGGTATGTTGATGAGAATGGCAGAAAAGAGTTTAAAGCAACCTCAACAACTTCACGATGTTCATTTTTAACTTTTATCCAAAATAAAGCAAGTGTTGCTGTATTTTCAAAATGTATCTCAACATCAGTAAGTAGGTCTAATTATTTATCCAGTAAAATTATAGTTAGATTTAAATTCATCCTTTGATATAGGAAATGGATTCCAGATCCATGATTTCCTATGGATGGATCTTCTTTTTGATAGATATTAAAATTCAAAACATTCTACCAAATTCGTAAGGTATTGGTACAATATCAAGATCATTACTTACTCTGTTGATAATTATTCGTAAAGTATTGGGCTGTTTTTCTCTTTCTCAGTATTACCATTTATTAGGACTTGATGACCTAAATGCCTGCCATGATTAAGAGGTAGATTCTGGAGTCAGGCTGCCTGGGTTAAAATCCCACTTCGGCCACTTACTACCTATATATCCTTGAGAAGATTATGTGTCTTCCTGGTACTCAGTTTCCTCATTAATCACATGCCTTCGACATCAGGCAAAGTGAAGAGAACATATCTGCCAGAGTTGCCATGAGGACTACATGAGATAAAATAGATAAAACTCTTATAACAGTGCCCATCACGCTGTAAAAGCTTGGGAGAGGTATGCTGTTGTGTTGTTACTGTTGTTGTTGTTGTCGTTGTTTTGAGAATCTCTCGATTTTGCAGCAAACAGCTCTGCATTGGAGCGCCTACTACAATAACCCTGAGCACGTGAAGCTGCTTATCAAGCATGATTCCAACATTGGGATTCCTGATGTCGAAGGCAAGATCCCACTTCACTGGGCAGCCAACCACAAAGATCCGAGTGCTGTTCACACAGTGCGATGCATTCTGGTGAGTACAACAGTGCTGCTAGACCTGGATGGCTTTTCCAAGAGAGTTTTTTCTTGTGAAATATCTAATATTCTTGAAAGCATATATATGATGCACAAGCAAATTATGAGGCAAAACAATACAACAGACCTGTGAACCCATCCCGAAGAAATAGAACATTTTAATACTGCTATTAAAACCACGTAGAAGTTTCTGATGTGCCAGTTTCCAAATGCATTCTCTCCCCCGCCATGCTCCTTCCTGCCCGCTCAGCTACTTTCCTGAATTTATGCTTATCATTCCCTGACGTTGTTTTATACTTGCTTTTATTAAATGGGGAATAGATATAAGTGAATATTTGTAAATTACATGTAGGATACACAGAATAAGGAAACGACAAATACTCATGCACTCATCACTGGGTTGAAGAAAAAGTACATCTCCGTTGCCTTTGAAGTCTGGTGGGTACCTCGCGCTACCATTCTCTTCTCTCCTTTTTCAGAGGCAACAACTGTCCTCAATTTTGAGTTTATCATCCCACTGATTTTCATTATTGTTTTACTACATATATTCATATCCCTAAACAATATGTTTTTTAGTTTTTAATGTTTTTTAAATTTTATATGCATGGAATCATATTGTATATATTCTTTTGCAACATGCTTTTCTTGCTCAACAATTATGCTGGTGATTTTAACTATATTGCTGTGTGTAGCTGTAATATATTAATTTTTACTGCTATATAGTATTCCATTTTATTAATAAGCCAGACATTATTCATTCTATTATTGACAGACATTTGGAACTGTTTCCAGTTTTTCACTATTTACAAACAGTACTGCTTTGAATTTTTTTTTTTTTTTTTTTTTACCACATCTAGGGTATATATCTAACCAGTTGTTGCAAGTGTATAGAAATGCAATTGGTGTTTTTGTTCATTGATTATATGTCTAACCAACTTGCTATGCTTTCTTATTCATTTTGAATCTTTATTAGTAGATTCTTTGAAGTTTTCTAATCACTCTTTTCCAAATTACAACTTACATGCTGCAGTAGTCTAATATTTAATCCTATTTACTTGTAACATACAAATTATATTTTAAAAGATATTATTTTGTATATACAATGATTATCTACTTCTACTTGCATGTTAAGTAATTTCTTTGCTCTGCACTTCTTCTTGACTCTCAAATTTTCCTTCTAGAGTTATCTCACTTCCTGAAATACAGTTCTTAGAACTTCCTTTAGTGTAGATCTATTGGTGGTAAACTCTCTCTTTTGTAAATGGTGAGAACGTCTGCATTTCTACCTTGCTCTTAAACATATAGTTTTCCTGTCTACACAGTTCTAGGTAGTTACACTTTTCAACTTGTTCAGGCTATTATTTTGCTGCTTTCTGCCGTTTGTTGTTCCTCCTGAGGAGTCTGTTATGGGTCTAATTGTCATTCCTTTATAGATGATTTATCTTTTTGCTCAGGTTACATCCTTCTGTGTATGGCGTGCTGTACTTTTACCGCAGTCTGTCTTTTCTTTTTCCTGTGTGGTATACCTTTTGATTATTGCATCTCAGCTCTGAAAAATATATAGCCATTATCTCTTTAAATATTGCCTCTCTTTCATTCTCTCTACTCTTGCCTTTAGGATCTCCAATTGTACATATTTTAGACCTTGTCATTTTATTCTCCGTGTCTCTTCTCTTTTACATTTCTTCATCTTGTCTCTGTCTGCCACCTTCTGGGTAATTGCATCAAATCTGTCTCCCAGTTTACAAAATCTTTCTTCAGCTCAGTCTAATCATTTGTTTACCCTATACATTGAATCTTTAATCCTAGTGATTATATTTTCACTTCTAAAAGTTCTATTTGGTTCTTTTTCAGATCTGTCTGGTCATTTTGATAGTTTTTGTTCCTTGCTTTATTTCATTTTTTATTTTCTTACATGTTTCATAGATAGTTACTTTATATTCTTTATGTGTTCATTCCAATATCTGAAGTCCTTGGAGCATAGTTATCACTCATAGTATTTTATTTCCTCATAGACTTGGCTTTTTTTCCCTTGTAAATGCATCTTGGTCCTTGGGAGACTCAAGGGCCTAAAATACCATTGTGATAATATTCTACTTATTTTTTTGAAGTGTTTATAATAACTTTCACATTCCTTTTTTTGTAAAGTAGGCTGACTGCACAGGCAGCTCTAAATCTGGGATGGCCCTTCAGAGAGTTCTCAAACTGGGGCAGGAGGGCTTAGCTTTGGATCTGACCCAGTCTGAGAAGGGACATGACCTTGGGTGAGGTAACTCTCTTTAGCTGAAGCAGTTCCAGAAGAGGCCAGCGATTGAGGGTCATCTGCTGGCAGCACTCCCAGCAGCTGGCGAGACGAGTCCTTTAGTCTTGAAGGGGGACCTAGGCAGTACATCATAATATCTGCTGCAAAGATCCCATAGGAAAATTAATAAATGTTATGAACTGTCAGTTTATAGAGAAATAAAACCAAATAGCCAATAAATATGATTTAAAAAAAATCTCCACCTCATTTTAAAAGGAATATAAATTAAAACATCGTGAAATGCTTTTCATACCTATAAGGGAAAAAATGTAGTAAACTTGATGATACCGAGTGGTTAATTTGTTCCACCATTTGGGGAAGTAAAAACCTTTACACATTGTCATGGATGTATTAATTGGCACAACCATTTGGAAGACAGCTTGAAAATACTCAGTTGAAGATACAGATATCCTTCAACCCAGCAATTCCCCTTCTAGATGTCTAGGCTGGAGAAAAATCTCACACGTGTGCCCCAAGGGGACATGTAGAGGAAGCATGTTGACTGCCGCATAATTGTTAATAGTGGGAAAAATTGTAAATAACCTAAATATCCCTCAGTCGGAGAATGGGTAACTAAACTGTGGTTTAATAAATGAACTAAGATCAACATAAATACCTAAAAGTATAGTGTTGAAAGAAAAAATTGCCAAAGGATATGCATAGTATAATGCATAAGTGTAAATATTGAAAATACACATACAAAATTTATGTATTGTTTACGGACGCATACATATGTAGCAAAAGAACAAAACATACAACTCTAGCTAAATCCATCACAGATATAAAAGTACATTAGGCAAAATTTGATACCTATTTAACCTACATAGTCAGTACGTGGTATTTATTATGTCTTTTCTGTACTTTTTATAGTTAAATATGAAAATAAACTTTTAAATATTTAAACCGTATACTTTTTCTGAATTTTATCGCTTTGTACTGAGAGAATATAAAAGTTTAGAAAACTGCTCACTTAATACTTATGTCAGATGCGACTTATTGAGGATTCTATGTGTGTCTGAAATCTCTGGTTCCTTAATAATAGGATGCTGCTCCAACGGAGTCTTTACTGAACTGGCAAGACTACGAGGGACGAACACCTCTTCATTTTGCAGTCGCCGATGGGAATGTGACGGTGGTTGATGTCTTGACCTCGTACGAGAGCTGCAACATAACATCTTATGATAACTTATTTCGAACCCCACTTCACTGGGCAGCTCTGCTGGGTGAGTTGACTGTGAATCCAAGGACCAGCTGTAGGGGAACCGCAGGAATGTAGGAAACCTTCTGCCCACTCTCCCCCGTCAGCTCCCACCTCCTATTTAATTATTTTAATTCTTAATTGATATGACATTTTATACCTAAATCCCCCTATTATATGCATAAACTTTAGTCATATAAATGTATTCTCTGTTATATATTAGTTTTAATTTCAGCATCATGTTTTAAATTTAATTTCTATCCACATTCATGATGAAAAAAGAAATACACATTCATTGACAAATGTAAATGTAAAATAATCCTCTTCATATTCGACGCCTTTATTTTTGGGGAGGAGGACTTTAATTTTATATTTGTGCTAATACCATGATATTTGATATTTTTCTTCATATTTTCCTGATATACCTTTTACTTAAGCTTTTCAGGGATCACTTTTTTAGATGAGAGATTATATATATGTGTTGGTGTCTGATTTTGCGGGGAGCAATCTGAGAGTCTTTCTCTTGTAGTGAAGGAGTTTTACCCATTAATAGTCATTGTTAAAAGATTTATAATTGTGTCTTTTTTCTGCTCTTTGAGTATTATTAGTGTTTTGGATTTTATCTTAATTCTTTTTCCTGTTTCCTTTGTTTTCTGCCTTTTGGTGTATGGACTAGATTTGTTGCTATTTGGTTTTGAATTGCCTAATATTTTAGGAGGATTTTTAGGTTCCATTAGTGATTACTTTTAAATCAGTCAAAAGCTTTTTTAAGCCTGAGTCAGAGTCAAGGGCAAAACTGCATCTATTGGTTCTCACCTATTTAAAATGAAGAGTTTAGCACACTTTTACTTATCACTCTATGGGTGTTTGTTAATATAATCTGAGGTTTTCCCTGCTTATTATTGTGGTCTTAGTTTTTAAATTATACATCTTCTCTTTTGCAAATGACTTTTACATTTGCATTCAGTTTTATCATCAGGTTTATAATTATTATTTAGAGTTCATCTCATTGTACAGTTTCATCCCTGTTCTTTTTCCTCTGCCTTCTGGGAGGACTTTTCAAATTTGTCTCCACATTACTAAATTGACTTTTGTTCCATAAGTGCTGCTTTCTTTCTGCCTCTTATAGACTGTATTTTAGTTTGCATTTTGCTTTCCTTCTCTCATCCATGTTTCTTTTTATCTCAGCTTATTTCCTTGTCACCTTCTTCCATTCCCTTTTCGTTTCAGTGTATCTTCTTCTTAGGATATTGTCTTTCTGCCTCACAGAGCCCATCTCTTTGTGCTAAGCCGAGATGCCAAACTGTTCCTGAAATTTTCCTCTGGATCCTTCTCTAAATCCTTTTCCAAAGCATGCACTTCATCTTTCTGATGCTGTTCCTTTTCCTCTGTCCTAGAGTGTGTCATATAACCTTTACTGAATTTTTCTCTTTATCCTTCAAACAAGATGAGATACGTTTAGACTGACGATGGGGCGTAGATTGCCTTTGATCCTACTTTTGTCCCTTTGTTTTATGGAGAACTCCATCTCAACCTCAGCTGGAGAGCAGGTGGATGAGCACAGCTCCCACTCAAATGCCTTTTTTCTGCCCAGCTTTCATGCAGCATATCCTTCCTCTGCTAATGTGGCATCTTCATTGCCTGGTTTCCTGGTGTGCTGAAGCAATAGAATGTATTAAATCCAGGTTTCCTAAATATGCTATTACCAAATTTGTTCATTCTTTGATTCTTTCTACATTTCCTCACTTGTGGAGACCACATCCTCCAGAAGGCACTGCCAGGTATTTCCTCCACCACGTCCTCATCATTTCTGCCCACTTGTTTTCTGGGACTTGAAATCACTGCCTAGATGTTAAAAAATTAGGGGATGGAGGTTAAAGAGGATGGATAGGAGGCTTCAGAGATTACGAGACATTGTGTTATAGTCTGTCCTGAATAGCAGAAGAGAACAGCTGTGCAGTTCTGATTGGTTGTGCAATGGAACCTGGAGACTGGGGACACTGATGGCTGAGAGAGGCTGGCTTCTAACACACCTTCCCACCTTTTTTACAGGCAGTTTTTATAAAGTGAAGCCAGGGGATGCAATGAGCTGATACCAATATCATTTTTTCTCAGTCTGGCAATTATAGTTAATGTCATTTCCTTCCTGACTGAAGCATTAAGCTCCCAGTGTTGTAAGTTTTGCCTGGGTTCTACATCATTATAGTGTTTTAGTGAGAAGTTAGAAAGACTGCACTGAGGGCGGCTACTCAGAAACATTCTGAATGCTGTATTACGTGCTAGTGATGTTTCTTACTCCTTTCCTTTAACTAGATTATGAATTAATTAACACCCTTTGTATGTGACAACTACCTGGTCTGCTTTCAGGCCATGCGCAGATTGTCCATCTCCTTTTAGAAAGAAATAAGTCTGGAACCATCCCATCTGACAGCCAAGGAGCCACGCCCTTGCACTATGCAGCTCAGAGTAACTTTGCTGTAAGTAAAACATGATGGTTGTCTTTTTTGTTAATTGAATTCTTATTTTGATATAATTGTAAATTCATATGCAGTTGTAAGAAATAAAACAGCAAGATCCCATGTCTGCTTCACCCGATTTACCCCAATGGCAACATCTTGCAAAAGTATAACACAATGTCATAAAGAGGAAATTGACATTGATACACTCCACTGATCGTATTCCAATTCCATCACTTTTACATGTACTCATTTGTGGGTGTTTGTGCAGCAATTGTCTCTTAACAATTGGTTATACTGTTAACTCTGTGATGCAAGTGATAGTCTGAGTTTCTATAAATTTGGTAGTCACATGTGAAGTTTTATGTAGTTTTTATTTTAACTGTTCAGTATAACATTTTGCTTTCCTGTAAGTGTGCTTCACCTTTTTGTTACCTTTAGAGCACCAAGGACAACTTAGTGTTCAGCAATCTGTAACTGTCCTGAAGGCAGTGTGGTAAGGCTTTGGAACTAGACAAACCTTGGCTGGAATCCTGACTATGCTATTTGCTAGCTGTGTGACCCTGCACAAGTTTTTCAACCTCTCTGAGTCTTAGTTTCTTCATATGTAATATGAAGATAATTATACCTTTTCTTTCAGGATTGTTGTAAGATTAAAGAAAATTTATAAGTGCCTAGTGTAGTCCTTGGTGTAGAGCAGCTACTCAAGAAAGAGAATGCCTTCTTATTACTGCTAGTGCTAATAATGATGTGTGTTATGCATCTGAGAAAGCAAAAATGTGAATTATTGATATTTCCAAAGATATTGGATATTATTAAGAGCTCTTCCCTTACTGCCCTTTATAGTTTACAAAGCACTTTCTCATCCCTTCTGTCACTCAGTCTGGCCAGCAACATGACAGTGTCTAGGCTACTTCAGCTTCCTGAGTGTGAGTGGCCACCAAGAACCAGAGACTCATCCAGAGAGGCCCATGTCAAAGCAGCCACAGTTGGTTTTGTTGCCTTCTATGTGGGTGTGTGTGGCGAACCTCTTGTTTCATTAAATTATAGGAATGCTTTCATCAGCACAGTATAATTCCATCTGCCTTACCTCCCCAAATGCACCATTGAACACACTGAATACTCAGATGGCTAAAATATCTTATTTTCCCACCCTTCTTTCTCTCTGCTACCCAGACCAACTATAGCCATAGTCCCTCCTTCCTGGCATTGCTAAAAATTTATTCTATTTATCACCTAGAGTTTTGGCAAACCATTGTCTTCTATTATCTCCAAAGATCTCAGAAAAATACACAGTAGTATTTTAAGGAGGGGTTATTTCTTACTACAAATAGAGAAGAAATTCAATTGGCCCTGTCTAGTCAATCTATGGAAATCAGAACTCAATCCACAGTTCAACACAAGCCTATGAGAGGACGTGCTATACCTATTTACAGATGAAGAAAACAAGTTCCAAGAGATTAAATGACTTGCCCAAAATCTTGAACCCAAGTCTTAGACTCCAAATTTAACATATGTACAGATACCAGTAATTAAGTAACTGCCAAAGGGAGTAAGAAAGAATGGTAGAATATTATGGATGTGTATTCACAGAAATACTTGCTTTGGATAAACTGCCAATTCCAGAGATGATTTTTTAATAATTATGCAAATTTTCTAAACTCAATTTCAAGCCCTTTGATCTCCTTGGACTCTATAACTCACGAAAGTTCTCTTTTTTAAAAACATCATTTCTTTTTTCAAATCTACTCAATCAACATGCACACTAGGTCCTAGGAGCACTAAGCTATAATACCTCAGGAGCTCAACAACTAGTTCCAAGACTAGGAAGTGGTATGTGAGGCAGTGGAAAGATGGCTGGGCTTTAGCCCTGGGTTCTATTCCTGTAGCTGCCACCAATGTTTGTATGAGCTTGAACCTAGATTTCTTCATCTGTAAAATGAGGGGCTGGATTAGATGAGCCATTGAATTTCCTCCAGCTTTAAAGTATTGAGCATCAACATTTTATACATTTTGGCCAACTCGCAGTCTCCAGAAATTTTTATTCTCAAATGTTTTACTTCCATTCAAGCAAAAGTTTCTATGATCTTTCTAACAGTTTGTAAGCATGTGAGTTTTGAGGAAAGAGGCAATTTTAAATGTTACAATATTAATCCCCATTAAAATTGTCAAGCACTATTATAATTATCAAAGGTCCTAATTTTTGTATGATCCCATAGAGGAAGGAGCTTGAATATAGGAATTGCTGAATAAACGTGTGTTTAAATGAATTGAACACTGCATTTCTCAGTAACCACCCATCATTATTCAATAAATGCATTAGCTATTTTTTTAAATTATAGTAACAAAACACACAGTGAGAGAATATGGTAATCTTCTCTGTAGGCATGCCTGAATATATGCATCTCTCCGTGTAAAATGTCCAAGAAAACCTGTGTTTTAGTATTGGTCATAACACTGAATACTTGAACCTTTTAACTATCACTTCATCTCTCTAACAGTGACCTATGAACTTTCCAAACTTTTGTTGAGGATGATCATTCTCAATTATGAGGATGTTGAATGTGTGGGTTAGGTTATTTTTTCTGAAGTGCTATGAAAACCAAAACTAATATATAAGGACAGAGGATTGTTACTTTCAATGGAAATTGTAATTTTGTTATTCATAAAAAGATAATTTCATCTGACTCAAAAGCAGGGAAAAAATACTTTGCTTCTTAGTGGAAGTCACATATAACAGTGGCTTTGTTACCATAAAAAAAAAATGCTACTCTCTTGTCTCAAATTTTTAAATGAACTTTCTTACAGGAAACAGTTAAAGTGTTTTTAAAACATCCGTCAGTGAAAGATGATTCAGACCTCGAAGGAAGAACATCCTTTATGTGGGCTGCTGGGAAAGGCAGTGACGATGTCCTTAGGACTATGCTGAGTTTAAAATCTGACATTGATATTAACATGGCAGACAAATATGGAGGCACAGGTAAGAACTGGTAGGCATCTTCAGTTTGCTTTCCTTCAGGCTCCAAAGTGTAGCTGGTGCTATAAAACTTATACAATAGTACCTTGAAATCATTGTTCCTAATCTAATACTGTTTGACTTTCATCTTCACTTTTTAAATTTAGGTTGTCAGGATATCGTGCCAAAGGATGTATTATGGCTAAAATCAGCCTATGTCTCCACTAGGCGAATGGTGGCATTTGGTTTACAACCCTGGTTACTCCTTAGACATGATATGGGAACTCTTCTGACCATTTATATAAAAAAGTATAAACCTATATCTTAAAACTATGCATATTTAGTGGTTATTGATTATATTTTTAAAAATTTGGAATTATATTTTAAGGAATGGACACAGCTAAGTGTGTTCTCACCAGTCTCATTTAATATGTTCTTTTCTCATATTTGAGTAGCATCACCTCATCCTAAATCTCCTGGTTTAGAGATAACCTCCCATGACTCTAGAAGCTTCAAAGCTTCCAGTCAGCTTTGCATCAAAGCTCTTCCTAGATGCTTCTTTTAATCTCTTTCTCCTATGAGAGAGCGCTTTAACTGTGTGTTGGTTAATAAGAGAGGTACAAGGTCTTAGCATTCATTGTCAACTTCGAGGTCTCTTCCTGTGTATTGTATCCTCATTGCAAGTCAGAAAAAGAAAGAAAAATCACACAACAGCACGGTAAACACTAAACAATAAAAACAGCTACAAGCTTCTTATGTCTTCTTATTTGTAGAAACATGCTAGAACCATTTGCATCTTCAAGTTGTCCTGGATAAGATGTTTCTTGGCAGCCAAAACTATTGATGTAGTACTGGGGGGAGGGGGAGGGGAGTTGCTACACCTTATAATCCCCCCCATACCTAGACTACCACAACTTCTAAATTATTTTTTGAAAGAATTTTTAGGTAATATCAATTTTGATAAAGACTTTAACTCTCAAAAATATTTCTTTATCAAAGCCTCACAGTAGACTTCAGTTTCTTGAGGGGTAGAGTGTAGACACACAGGACACTGAGTTTATAAATGGTCTGGACACTTAATTTTTGTCAGACTTCCATTAGTATGCAGGCTTTCACTTTATTGCTGGCCTTGTTTTTCCTTTAACTTTTTCATGTATTTTAATAAAGTGTACCCGAGGACACTTGCATCCTTTTGACCAGAAGTGTCTTTCTAATGTGCACAATGATTGGCGTTCAGACATAAATTCTTCTCAGATTCATTAATTCTCCGGGCTCTTCCTCTTAAGAGGGTTTTATTATGTCAGAGCTGCCTTCCTGACATTTCTCATTTATGAAAGTGAGATCCTCTCCATCATCCCTCCACAGGGTGGTTTTCTCTTCCCATTAAAAAAGAGTTCTTATCAACAGCAGTATATGGACATTATTTAGATTTGATTCAAATAAGTAAACTATAAAAAAATTATAAAGCCATCAGGAAAATATGAATCCTATCTGGGCATTTGATCTTATAGAGTTTTTGTTAGTATTTTTTAGGTATGATAAGGGGACTATCCTTTCTCCGCTTTGCTGGAGCTGGGGCCCTGTAAACCACAACTCCCTTTGCCAGCAGGCGCCGTGTCAGAATCGGCACGTAGAGGGCAGTAGAGGGCCCCTGGAAAGCTGGAAGAGGAACAAGGGACTACGTCTTCCTGTTTGCCTATTACTATTCTTGTTTTTGTTTCCTGTCCCTGTCAGCATTACCCTAGTAAATCTTCTTCAACAAGCAGCGAGTTTGTTCCAATGACAACAGTTAACTTCACTTTACAATTTTTCCGACACTCACGGAACCAGCCTCAGAGCACCCTCCTCAGAGACCCGGCACCAGCCAAGCAGAGACCCTCCTCGCAGGTTGAGTTTCAGCTTGGCAGAGCTCCTCTTCTAACATTTTAAGTTTTAATAATTCCTTCCTCTTCTTTTTGTTCCATCAGTCCTCGAATTGCTAGCTGTTTTCTGTGTTTCCTATCTCTTAGTGTTGCCTTTTTGGTTTTCAGTTCTTCAATACATAGCTAATAATTCTTTATATTGAATTCTCTCTGTTGAAGTGTCTGGCATGGTTTCTGTCTCCTGATTGGACCCTGACTTATAGATACAGTGGTTGTGTTTTAAAAAAGAATCTTGGTCTTTCAGACATACTTACTAAAATATTTACAGATGAAATATTTGTGACTCTAGCATGACTCTAGAATTTTCTTCAAAACAATCAGAAGTGGGGTGAATGGATAGTGGGATAGTGGTTGGATGAAACAAGATTCACCATGCATTGATAATTGTTGAAGCTGAGTGATGGCTATATTGAGTTCACTGGACTATTGTCTTTACTTTTGAATGTGTTTGAAATTTTCTATAACATAAAGTTAAGTTAAAAAAAAATGTTTTTCAGAGCTCCTATGTAAACTTGTGTCACTTTTGCAAAGAGAGGGCAACAATAGCTAAGTTTAAAGTTATTTTAAAGTAAATGCAAATAGTCAGAAATGGGGACTTTCCTTTAATAAGATCATTAATTCTATCTTTTGCTTAAGTGAAATTTTTTCTGGTTTTTTAAAATTTAACATTGATATTTATCTGAAGAGCATCTATTGCATGCTGATGCCACATCACAGAATTGCAGAATTGCAGAATTAGAAAGTACCTTAAAATTAAATCTTGCCCAGGGTTACTCAGCCGTGTCCTTCAGAACAACAGGTTTCAACAGAGGTACCTGAAGTGTTGCTGAGGGGGTGGATGTTTAAGTGCAAAACACTCTACCCCTATTCCAGTCAGAACCACTCAGCTCTTATCTGTTTTATAAAATTTCATTTGGGAGGAAAAAAGCATTCTTATCCTTTTAAAAATGTGAAAATCCCTGACTATCACAGATATACATGCTTTAATCGACCTTATAACATTCTCACCAGTGGTCTTTCAGCCTCTGGTTGAACAGCTCCAGTATAGGGAACTCACTGCTTCCATCTTAACCTAACTCTTAGAATGTTCTTTACGTTGAGCCAAAATTTGTCAACCTGAATATTCCACTCTGTGCTCTCTTCCACATGACAGAACTTCCGATATTTGAAGTCTCTCATACCCATCTGAATCTTTTCTGGGCCAGACTCACATTCAGCCATTTAGGTCAGGGTTCTAGCACTTGAGTATATCTAAGAATTACTAGGGGTGTTTGTTTAAATGCAGATTCACAGACTATACAGAGATCCTATTTCAAATCCTGTCAGCAAGTCCTGTTGACTCCGTCTCCAAAACATATTCTAAACCTTTCTCCTTCTCCATCCCCGCCATGCTTTCTTACCCAGCCCACTGCAGTAGCATTAACTGGTCGCTCTGCTTGTGTTCTAATCTACCATGCATTCTCCTCAGAAGAGCTCCTGAGATCTGCTTAAAGTGTAAATCACATCATGTCCCCCGCTGTTTGAAGCCCGTCAGTGTCTGCCATCACTCTGACCTGGATGACCCTTTATGATCAGACCCCTTCTACCTTTCTGACTTACCTCACTCTCACTCATGTGCCGCAGCTTCCTTGCTTTCCTTAAACAAATAGGTTCATGCCCATCCTTGCACAAACCGTTCCCTTTGCCCAAACTACTCTCTTCCCACATCTCTACATTGCTGTCTTTTTTATGATTCAGGTCTCAATTCAAATGTCAGCTTCTTAGCAAAGCTTTCCCTAATCACCAATCACAAGGAGTCCCCTGTCACTCTACATATCACAGTACCTTTTATTGCTTTAATTATACCGCCCATCACTAGCTTATACTTTCTTGTTTGTTGACTCAGTTGTTTGTTAGTTTCCCCGTCCTAGAATGTAACCTTACCTCTTTTGTTTCCTGCTGAATTTTCAGTATTACCTTAGTACCCAGCCTGTGGTAGGTTCTCAACAAATCCCCAGTAATCTGCATTTTTATAGGCATCTGAGGTTTGGTCCACAGATCACGCTTTATGAAACACTGTTCTAGGCGTTATAGATCCATAATACTTAGAAAGAACTGGCCCAGGCCTTCTAGATGGTTATCCTGGCAAAGTGAAACCTGAAGAATGATGGCATAAGTCAAGCACTAGCGTCGAGTAACACAGGCGGAGTCAGCGTAACATGAAACTCACATATAGTCAAAATTACTCTTTTGAGCCCCTGAGGAGGGCGCCACAGAAGAGACCACATTCCATCTCAGGTTTTTCTCCAATGTTGAAACGAATTGCTGTTTCTTAAATGGGCCCTGAGCAAACAGCTGGCTTGTGTTTGGAACCATGTTGTATGAAACATGCTCTCAATGCTGTGAGATACGAGTACTCTCAGTACCACGCGGGTGCACAGACCAGTCACGGGAATGGCACGAGTTACTGAAGGAACAGTAGACCGAGGTCTCACAGCGCACGACTCCTCGGGGGCATATGCTTATTCAGTGGGCTAGTGGCAGGACTGCCTGCTTCTTTTAAATCATTTCTCTTTGTCATTTTTTGTTCTCTTGCTCGCTGAGAAAGATGAAAAGATAATAAGCTGGTAACTGAGAAGAGGAGAGCATTTCAGACCAACAGGATGGAAAGGAAGGAAACAGTGAGATGAGAAATGTACAAAGAAAGGGAAAAGTGTGAGTAATACATTTAAATAGAAAGGAAGATAGAAATCTCTAAAAGTGAAAATAGAGTAGAGGATCCTTAGGATTAAATTGCACTTAGCCAAAATAATGGAGAAATCAAAAAAAGAAAAAGATACATGGTTGGAATAATAAAAAGGTAGAGTTCCTGAAAGAGTTCTTCACTTTCCTTTGCTCCTCTTTAGCTTTACATGCTGCTGCTCTCTCTGGTCATGTCAGCACCGTGAAGTTATTATTGGAAAATAGTGCTCAAGTAGATGCCACTGATGTCATGAAACACACTCCACTTTTCCGAGCCTGTGAGATGGGACACAAAGATGTGATTCAGACGCTTATTAAAGGTTAGTTATTCAGAGTGCTCCTAGTCTAAAGGTACAAACTTCCGGTTACAAAATAAATGTCACAGGGATGTAATGTACAGCATCGTGCCAATAGTTAATAATACCGTATTGCATATTTGAAAGTTGCTAAGGTCTTAAAAGTCCTCATCATAAGAAAAGAAAATTTCGGGGACCGGCCCTGTCGCCGAGTGGCTAAGTTCACGTGCTCCACTTTGGCGGCTCAGGGTTTCACCGGTTCAGATCCTGGGTGCAGACGTGGCACCGCTCATCAGGCCATGCTGAGGCAGCATCCCACATGCCACAACTAGAAGGACCCACAGCTGAAATATACAACTATGTACTGGGGGGATTTGGGGAGAAAAAGCAGAAAAAAAAAAAAAGATGGCAACAGTTGTTAGCTCAGGTGCAAATCTTTAAAAAAATAATAAAAATGAAACCCAAAATATACTTAAGAACAACTCTTAAAAAAAAGAAATTTTTTTTGTAAATATGAAAATAATAAAGTGATTATTTATTTAATAATGAGGAAAGAGAGTGCTCCTAATAAGTCACTGTCAAGAGGTAGGAATTCTTGCATCACCGTCTGAAATACAGCTTTACGGAGCAGAGGGCCTCCTGGGTGGCCGGGTGGCCAGGAGAGCTCTGTACCTAACACCGGGAAGCTCCAGGTCACTCCAAGCTCCACCTGTTGGTAGTTGTTTGGTTTTGGAGAAGTCGCCTGCCTGATCCTCAGTTTCCTTTCATATAAAAGGGAAACGATTCCTACCCTGACCGATTTACGGGCTTATTGTAAAAATCTGAAGTGGATGACATATGTGGAAGCATTTTGTTAAGAGTAAGGCATTTCAGGGACAGTTCTATTTTTTCAACTTCTATTCTTTTTGATAAATGCTCTCTATACAGTGTTAGACGTTTGTATGATATTTTTGCTTTTTCAGGTGGAGCAAGGGTAGATCTAGTTGACCAAGACGGACATTCTCTTCTACACTGGGCAGCGCTGGGAGGAAATGCGGATGTTTGCCAGATACTGATAGAAAATAAGATCAATCCAAACGTGCAGGATTATGCGGGAAGAACCCCTTTGCAGTGTGCTGCGTACGGGGGCTATATCAACTGCATGGCGGTGCTCATGGAGAACAACGCCGACCCGAACATCCAGGACAAAGAGGTGGAGAGCCTGCATCTTTTCTATGCTGTTTGCTCTGAAGTGCTCCGAGTATTCCTTCTTTGTAGCTAAAATTAAGTAAAACAACAATTTACCGAATGAAGAGATCACTCACAAATCTGTTCATTAGAAATGATTTTTACTTGTCCGTGTTCTCTTCTAGTCCTTTTCTGTATCTCCATATATAACAGTAAAGTCATAATATAGAATGCAAATAATTTTATAGCTTTTATAAATATGTATTCATGGCATATGTTTCTGTATGTATAAAAATATATGTGTATGTATATATATATATATATATATGATATGATGTTACAAGCCACATTTTGTTCTGTTCACTTAAAATTATCACCAATATTTTTTCATTTGGTATATAATCTTTTTCATAATCATAGATGCTTAATATTCCACACTTCTAAGAGATTTATGTTTAGTCATTCATTCAATCCTCACAGCAACTCTATAAAGTAGTTACTATTATTATTTCCATTTTATAGAAGAGGAAATTGAAGCTCATGGAGCTTAAATAATTACCCTAAGGCTACAACAGTGGCAGGGGTGGTGGGGAGGTTAGTCCAAACTATTCCTGTAACCCAAATTTTAGAATTAAATAAGCAACTTCCTATTGCTGGCCACTGTTTCATTATTATAGATCATGTAGCATTAATCGGCTTTGTACATTTAACTTTTTTTTTCTTTTGGATTATTCCCTTAGAATAATTTTCCCTAAGTGAAATTACTGAGTCAAAGTAATGAATGATATATGAATGTGATTAGGCTCTGATCCCAGACTCGAACTTGTTTCTAAAACGTGGATTAATCTGTGCTTTCCCCAGCTATATAGTAATGTATTGATTTCTCTCAATTTAGCCAATATTAACTTTCTTTGCTGGTTTAATTACTTTAACTCTTTAAAAATAGTGGCATATTGTGTTTTCCAGGTCAGAAAATATATTCCCTCTTAATTCATTCAATAAACTTTTGCTAAGATTGTTAGTAACACAATGAAAAATATGTAAAATGTGGTTCTTATACCTATCTTATCGGAAATGCATCTTTTATAATTTTTAGTTCCTTTTGCATTTTTTTAAAAGTTCCCAATCTCTTACATAAGCTACTTTCCAATTCTATTAATCTTTATGTGTGTTGTTTTGGATTATCTACATAAACAATCATACTATCTGTGAATAATATTTTTATTTTTTTCCTTTCCAATCCTTAGGCTTTTTAATTTTTTGTTTTGCCTTACTGAACTGGCTAGGACCTCCAGCACAATGTTGAATAGAATTGGTAATAGCTGACATCCTTAACTCATTCTCTCCTCTCAAGAGGAAAGCTGTAACTATTTCACCATTGAATATGTTTGCTCTAGGTTCTCATATATTTCTAGTTGCTAAGAGTTTTTAAAATTACAATTAGCTGTTTAATTTTTGTCAGATACTATTTCTGCATCTATTGACATGATCATATTATTCTTTTCCTCTTTTCTGTTTATATGGCGAATTATGGTTGTTGGTTACATTGTTGTTTTTTGCAGGGGAAGATTTGCCCTAAGCTAACATCTGTTGTCAATCTTCCTCCTTTTTTCTTCCTTTCCCCCCCCAAGTCCCCAATACACAGCTGTGTATAGTTGTAAGTTCTTGTTCTTCTATGTGAGCCACCGCCACAGCATGGCTACTGACAGATGAGTGGTGTGGTTCTGCACCCAGGAACCAAAGGACACTGAAGCAGAGCGTGCTGAACTTGAACGGCTAGGCCATCAGAGCTGGCTCAATTACATTGTTTTTTCAGATGTTAAAGCACCCTTTTATTCCTGGAGTAAGCCCCACTTATGATATATATGTTTGTAATATAGAGAGAGATGGATTTCATTTGATAATATTTTGAGATTTTTGCTTCTTTGTTCATGAGAGAGATTGATGTATGATTTTCCCTTCGTGTATTGTACTTGTCAGGTTTTGGTAGCCAGGTTATGCTGACCTTATAAAAAGAGTTAGGAAGTAGGCCCTTCTTTCTTATTCTCCTAAAGAATTTGTGTAAGATTGGTATTACTTCTTCCTTAAGTGTTTGGAAGAATTCTCTGGTGAAGTCATCTGGTCTAGGGGTTTTCTTTGTGCAAAGGTTGTTAATAACTGATTCAGTTCCATTAATAATTACAGGACTACTTAAGTTTTCTGATTATTTCCTTTCAGCTTTGGTAAGTTGCATTTTTGGAGAAATGTATCTATTTTATTAAAAATGTCAAATGTAGGGCTGGCTCCAAGGCCTAGTGGCTAAGTTCAGCATGCTCCAGTTCAGTGGCCTAGGTTCAGTTCTCAGGCGTGGACCTACATCCTTCTTCAGCAGCTGTGCTGTGCCAGTGATCCACATACAATGTAGAGGAAGACTGGAACAGATGTTAGCTCAGGCCAAATCTTGCTCAGCAAAAAAGAAAAAAAGTCAAATATATTTGCATAAAGTTGGTCACATATTCTCTTATCTTTTTTATGTCTGTAGGACCTATAGCAATTTCCTCTTATTCTTTCCATGCATTGGTAATGTGTGTTGTCTCTTTTTAAAAAAGTTTATGTCTTGCTTATTCATCTTTTCGAAGGACTTCTGTCTTTGTTAATTTTCTATATTTTAAGGGTTTTTTTTACTATTTCATTGATGTTTACTGTTATCTTTATTATTTCTTGCCATCCACTTCATCAGGTTTGATTTACTATTTTTTTAAAGGTTCCTTAGATGAAAGTTTAAATCGTTGATTTTTTTTTTAAGATTGACACGTGAGCTAACATCTGTTGCCAATCTTCTTTTTTCTTCCTCTTCTTCTTCTTCTTCTCCCCAAAGCCCCCCAGTACATAGTTGTATATTCTAGTTGTGAGTGCCTCTGATTGTGCTACGTGGGAGCCTCAGCATGGTCTGATGAGCAGTGCCATGTCCGTGCCCAGGATCAGAACTGATGAAACCCTGAGCCGCCAAAGCAGAGTTTGTGAATATAACCACTCGGCCGTGAGGCTGGCCCCTAAATCATTAATTTTTTAAATATTCTTCACCAATATATGTCTTTAAGCATGCTGCTTCTTCTAAGCACTGCTTTAGCTGTATCCTACAAGTTTAGATAAATTGTACCATCACTATCATTCAGTTCAAACATTTTCTAATTTCTATTTTGATTTATTATTTGACCCATAGATTATTTAGAAGTGTATTGTTTAATTTCCAGACAGATGGGCATTTTCCCATTATCTCTTTGTTATTGGTTGTATTAGTTTCCTATTCCTGCTGTCACAAATTACCACAAACTTAGTGGATTAGAACAACACAAATTTATTGTCTTACTGTTATGGATGTCAGAAGTCCAAAATGAGTGTCACTGGACTAAAACTCAAGGTGTTGGCAGGACTGCATTCCTTTTGGAGGCTCTAAGGGAGAATCTGTTTCCTTGACTTTTCTAGTGTCTAGATGCTGCCCTCATTCCTTGGCTTGTGGCCCCATACCTCCGTCTTCTAAGCTAGCAGTGACTGGTGAATCTTTCTCACACTGCATCACTCTGACACTCAACCTCCTGCCTCCCTTTTCCACCTATAAGAACCCTTGTGATTACATCAAGTGTACCCAGAAAATCTAGGATATTCTCCCCATGTCAAGGTCAGTTGATTAGCAACCCTAATTCTATCTACAACCTTAATTCCCCTTTCCATAGAACATAACGTAATTACAAATTCCAGAGAACAGGATATAGACATCTTTGCAAGGGAATGTATTATTCTGCCCACCACACTGATTTGCAGCTTAAATTTTACTGTGATGAGAAAACATATTCTGAATTATTTTAATCTTTTGAGACTTTCTTTATGACCCAGCATATAGTTGAGTTTGGTAAATGTTCTATGTATGCTTGAAAAGAGTACTAATTTTGTCATTGTTGGATGCAATGTTTTGTATATATCACTTCGGTCCAATTTTTACATTAGTTTGTTCAGGTCTTCTATATCTTTACTGCTCTTTTATGTTGGTTCTATAAACTATCATAAAAGATGGGTTAGAAATCTCCCTCTGTGATTATGGATTTGACTATCTTCCCTTTTAGTCTTGTCCATTTTTCCCTGTATATTTAGAGGCTGTGTTATTAAGTGCAGACAGCTTTAGGATTGTGATATCTTCGTCTTTAACTTCTTTAACACTGTGAAATATCCCTCTTTATCTCCAGCAATGCTTCATACCTTCCTTATCTTTCATGACATTGAAACCTTTTAAGAATACAGGCCATTTATTTTATAGAATTTTACTCAGTTTGGCTTTGCCTGGTGATTCCTCATGATTAGCTTCAAGTCTTACATTTTTGGATAGAATATTATGTAAGTGATGCTGACTCTTTCTCAGAGTATCACCTCTGGAGACATGTGATGCCCCTTAACGTAGTATTAATTTTGATCATTTGCTTAAGATACCATCCACTTTCTCCACTGCATACTTAATGTTTTCCCTTTTTGTAGTTTAAGCAATTTGGGAGAATTGTTATATTTTGAGTTAGCATAAATAACTATGTGTCCAAAAATACCTACTCCAGATGTACTTAATTTTTGTTCCCACTTGTAGGGAAGAACAGCTTTGCACTGGTCCTGTAACAATGGATACCTTGATGCCATTAAATTACTCCTAGACTTTGCTGCTTTCCCTAATCAGATGGAAAACAATGAAGAAAGGTAAGCTGTTGATAAAAATTGTGCGTTGTTGTTCATCTCACATTCTTTCTGCCTAAAACCTCAAGGTTACCTACTGGTTCAGAAAGAATAAGTATACTCATAAGGAAATGCTACGCTGAGAAATCCTGAATCACAAGAAAACAACGAAATTCCTTGCAATGTTGATTTAGAATCATAAGAGTTTAAAGCTAGTTAGACCTTTGGATGCTACCTAGTGCTTTTGGATGTTACCTAAGATTTTACAGGTGAGGACACTTGGGCCTTCTTCTGGCTTGTGGCCAGCATACAGTCAGGGAGTCTTGATTGACCAGAACTAGGAATCCGGTTAGGCCAATGAAATGTGTTATAGATTCAAGAAGCTTCTCTTGATAAAGAGGATATTATCAGTTAGTGGACAGAGGCGCCACCATGTAGCCTGAGAAAATAAGGAGAAGCCAAGATGAAAGTTTGGGATTCTAGTCTAAATACAGATTTCTTGAATAACATGAGATCCATAGAGTTAAGCTGTGGTTGTTGCTGAAGGACGTAGGCCCCCAAAAGAGGACCAGACACAGTGTGAAGTCTAAGCAGGAGAGATTCTCGGTAATCTTGAATCTAGGAAGATTCCAGTAATTTGTAGGTAACAATAAGTTTGTGATCAGTCTTCCATACCTGAGCTCCCCCCAGCCCAGGTCTGTGCTTTAGTTTTCATTGTTCATGGATGCTCTAACTAAAATGGCCTCTGCTGTGACACCATCCCCACCCTCTTAGCCACCACCAGTTCTTTCTTTCTGCCAAGAGGTGGGAAACTTTGTAGAGAAGGAGGGACTGTCTCTAGACCAATTGTTTTGGAGGAAAGGTGCTCCTTCTTTCTGGGGCCAGCTCCTTCATCTTTCCCACTTCTTTCAGAGCCTTTTGCCATTAGTTATATCCTCCATCTTTTATTTGCCAATTCTCTTTTTTTCTGAAGTTTGTCTTCTCTGCCTATAAAGTCTTCCTTTTCTCAGACTGTCTGCACTGCCTCCATTTCCTCATGCTCACCATTCAAACCTTTGCAGTCTGGCTTCATCCTCACATTACACTGAAATCTGTGTCTGAGTGGTCAGTGACAAGTTCCTAATTGATAAGTCCTATATTGTCCTCTCTGTCCACTCTCCTCGGCCTTTCTGCACCCGCTGGTTCTGTTGACTCCTCTTTACCTTATTGAGACTATATCTTCTCTAAGCTTCTGTGACAGCGTATTTTCCTGATTCTCTTTCAGCTGTGTCTGTTCCTTCTCCATTTCTTTTGTCTCTTCTTCCATTTTTGAAACATTTTTTAAATATAAACATTCTTCAGGGACTGGATCTCTTCCCTCAGCCCATCTCCTTTGTCGATCTGACCTCTCACCGAGGCTTCAGCAGTCACCTGGGTGCTGGTGAGTCCTAAATCTGTATTCCAGACTCAGTATCTCTCCTTGGTTCACACTGTCGTCTCCTCCTCATTACCAGCACCGCTGTCTGAGTCTTGCCCTCTTTGACTCTTTCTGGGAATATCGCAATGCCTCCTCACTATTTTCCTTCCTTTGATTTTTCCTTATTCAATTCATCTGCTTCCAAAGTAGCTTCTTAAAGCATATTTCTAACATAATTATTAATCATGTCATTCTTCTGTTCAAATGCGGTCTCCTATAAGAAGATTGTTCTGATCCCACAGTCGTGTGTCCCAAACTATGTCTCCCCTACACTGTGAGTTTTTATTAGCACTTAGCGCATTTTAATTTTTATTATAATTTTATGTAATCTGTCTTTCCTATGAGTGGAGAACTCCATCATGGTCATCTTTGCATTACTCACAGGGCTTTTCACGAAGTAGATGCTCAGTAAATAACTGTTGCATTGTCAAGTCAGCATTTTTAGGCTCCCAGTAGCATCACCCTGCTTCATACCTGCATTAGAAACTTCTGGAATTCTTAGAGCACATGCAGAATTATATAAAGCAGACTAGTATGTCTTACTTTGGGAGTGATTATAGAACGAATTCACTCTCTACTATAATCGGATGACAACTGCAAAACAAAAAAGACTTGAAGATTTAGGTGTTTGGACATTTAAGGAAGCTGGAAAGGCAGAGGGAATCCTCAGGCTGGGGTTTTGACATTAAAGCAGATAATCTGAGAGAGTTGAAGATTTCTCCCCTTGAAGCCCTAAAAACACAAAAGGGAAAGGATTAAGAATTCTAAGAATTATTGATGATTTATTTGTATAAATAATTTAGTCTATAGCAGTACTTAATACCTGACTGCCATTTTTTAAGGAAACACTAAAAGAAAAAATTTTGTGTAATTCAGTTCCCATTTGTATGCTAAGCCTTGAATTTCAGACCTAAGTAACCACATGAATTAAGGTGCTTACTGCCTCCTGGAGTAAACATATATTAATTACAGACCAAAAGACCAAAGGAAAAATTCCTCCAACTGGACCTGCCAATCCATAGATGAAAAGAGACAGTGACAATATCCCAGGCTCCTCTAATGTTTCATCAGCAATGCACCTTGATGTACAAATGTCAGAACCTGGCGCTGCCTTTTATGTTTATTGACATGCCAGGTCAGGCATTCTACTCATTCATCAGACCATTCCCGCATGGCAAGTCCAATTATATCTTGTCTCTTGGCTTTATCTACATTGTTTCTTGACTGGTTACCATCAACGTGGCGCTAATTTTTGCTTCTCATGCACTGACACTCACCACTTGATGTGCACTGTTGAGACATAATTTTTGCCAACTACTGCTGGCTTTCAGTCAATAACCATCTGACAGTCACACTCAGACATCGATGGGAATATTCACAGCACTTGAATGTTTCTAAATTGAATTTGGGGTGAAGAAAGAATCAGTAGTAATAATCACAATATGGTCAGTTGCTTAAACACTAGGTATAGACTTCAATCTTAAAACCTGGCTAGATATTTGGATTGTGTCTCCCGGCATCAAAAATTGACTGGGAATCCTAATTTGAATAAACTAATTGTAAAAAACACATTTTTGAGAAAATTGGAGAAATTTGTATTTAGAGTGGGCACTAGATCTTACTAAGAAATTCCTGTTAATTATTGTTAATACAATGATAACATTGTGGTTGTGTCCGTATTATTTATAGATGAATACTGAACTGCAGAGAGATTAAATGATAGGAATTCTGGGATTTGCTTCAAAATTCTTTAACAAAAATAAAAAAGAAGGGATTGGTTGATGCAAATGTGCCAAAATTGCTAAATGCTCAATTTGAGTAATGAGTGTATTAAGGATTTTATGCTATTCTCTCTACTTTTGTTTATGCTTGAAGTATCTCATGATAAAAAGACAATTTTTTCATAATAAAAACATTTAAAATATTTGAGTGCAATTTTCCATCCACAAGAAGCCTAAGAGAGCTAGTTTTTCCCTCCTTCCTCACCTTTTACAGACAAGGAAACAGAAGCTCAGAGATGTGAAGAGAACGCCCAGGGTCACACAGACCTGCTGACCCCAGTTAGCATTCTTTAGGGTACATTATGCTATATGTTATTTTCTTTTGTCATCTTTGTAATTAAAGGCATAGTTTGGGCTTTACTTTTGTAAACCAGATTTTGATAATCCTGCTTGTTATACTGTGTGAAAGACACTACATGTTACTAATTATAGAAAAAGTGATCAAGCTTCCTGAATACCTATGTTATTTGCATGCTGATTTTAGAAGCGGTTTCATTCTTAGGAGACTTACATTCAATAGCTGATGGATGTGTCATGGAAGGATGGGTGAACAGGGAGTCAGATGGTCTTAGTTCTAGTCTAGATTCTGCAGGTAACTAGTTACATAACCTTCAGCAAGTTGCTTAATCTTTCTGGGTCTGTTTATGCATTTATAAAATGAAGGCGTTAAATTAAATGACCTCTAAAGTTCAGTTTAGCTCTACTATTGTGTGGTTCTGTGACTCTTATCATTTTTGCTGTTGGGGAAAGTACCATCATGAGAGGTTTTTAGAATATATAGTGAAATTTTTAGAAGTTCTTCTGAATTTACAAAATGCTATCTGCTTATAAATAATGTTTTAAAGTATATATAGGCGCCTCTACTTTATGGCCTTCAGGCCCCTGAACAGTAGTGGCAAATCAAGTTGTCTTAATATGGGGATTCCTTAATTTTAGCATTTTGGAGCTTCCTTCTGAGCTCAGAATTTCTTTACTAAAGTGACCAAAGCATCCTTTGCTTATACTGAAAATCGCTTCCTCTTACAAGGTCTTATTGTGATTGTTAGGTATGTTTTGAAGAAACATAATTTCTTTTCTCTAATCGTTGGATGATTTTCTGTGTCTAATCATGCATCCACATAATCATCATTTTTTGCACCTCATAAATCAGCTGATTATTTCTGCTGACACCTCTGATTGCATGGGATGGTGACAGTCACCTTGAGAGGAGCTGGCTCAGTGAAGGTCGTCAGGTAGTCATACATACTAGTTTGGGTCCTTGGAAATCATGTTTATGATAAGCCGCTGTAGTGTCCCAACCGCGCTGCAGTGTCCGTCCTGTCATAATAACCACAACAGCTGACGTTTATTAATTGCTTCCTTTGTGCCAGGCACAATGCTCTCTTTTTCACATTTATTATTCCATTTTCTCCTCCTACCAAGTCTGTGATGATGAAAGCTGTGGCTTCGAAACATCAAGTAAGCTGTTTAAGAAGTTATAGTCGTCATTACCATTGTTGAATGGTAGAATTTGGGTTATTTTGTACGGTTTGCATTGTTCGAATTCCTAAAATATATGTCATTTTTACAAAGTATTTATTTTTCTTTAAAAGAGGAAAGCATATCTGCCAAGATATTCACAGCTGTTAATTCTGAGGGTGGGAATATTAATGACTATTACTTTCTTCTGTGTATTTATCTAATTTTTTTTGTATTTCCAAAAATAGAAAAGATATATTTAAAAGAAGGAATTTGCCCCAAATCACACATCTAGAAAGTAGCCAGTTGAGATTCAAATTTATAACTATATGACAATAATACCCATCCTTTGGAAATAATGTATTTGTCAAAAAGGTGCTGCCTGTGTACTGTCCTAAAAGGCAAGATAGAGCGCTCCCTCCGCTGCCTTGGAGACAGGGTTTCCCCCCTAGAGGCGTCACTGTTCCGGGTTTCTTGGGGAACCTCTGGAGATATATTTCCACAGATGAGCATACAGCGATATATTCTTTTTCATACAAATGGAGCACACCATAATACTGTTCTGTTTCTGGCTTTTTTCTTTTTCTTCATTTTACAAGACATCCTGGAGATCGTCCCTTATTTATTCATATACCGCAGTAATGGCTGCATTATACAAATGACTTCATTGCATGAATGGCCTGTGCTCTATTTAGTCAGTCCTCTGCTGATGACTATTGAGGTTGTGTCTTCTTTTACTATTTCAATCTGTGCTTCTGTGACTGGCCTTGTACATAAAGCATTTCACACAAGAGAGCAGATCTGTAGGATAAATGCCTGTAAGTGAAATAGCTTTGTCAAAGGGCAGGTGCATGGATAATTTTGATAGACACTGGCAAATTGTTCTCCCTAAAAATTAAAGTAGTATATGCAAGAGCCATTCCCCCGCCCCGTCCTTGCCGGCACAGTGTGTTATTAGACTTTCTGGTCTTGCTAACCCCATCATTAGATTGAAGTGCTCTCTCATGTTGCTCTTAATTTGTTAGTAGTTCTCTTAAATGAGAGAGGTTGAACATATCTTATTTGTTCAGGAATCATTAGTATTTCTTGTTTGGGGAACTATCTTTGTTTTTTGCCTTGCAAAATTTTGGGGTTTTTTATGTCCTTGGATTTATCAATCTTGTGGTTTCTGAGTTTTGCATCATTTTTTTAGAAAAGACTTCCCACTCCAGTATTTTTTTTTAATCTTCCAGGGTTTCTTCTAGTCTTTCATGGTTTCTTTTTTTATCCTTAGATATTTGTTGCATCCAGAATTCATTTTGCTGTAAAATATGTTATAAGATTCTTTTTTTTCCCAGATGGCTACCCAGTTGTCTCAACACTATTTAATAATCCATCCTTTTTGCAGTGATTTAAAGGGCCATCCTTATCATAATTTGGAACATAACCATCGGTGGTTATAAGCATTAACCATCAGTAAGCATGGGCTCAAACCTATGACTCTCACAGAATGTTATTTGCAGTCCTTTTTCAGCTAGGAGCGGGAATTATTTGACACGTGGGAAAAAAGAAAAGTGGTCATGTGTTCTTATAGCCCCCAATTTGTGAGCCAGCAAACGAAACTCAGGAATCGACATGGTCAGCAACACCAAGCCCTGATCCCAGCTTCACCTTTGTTTTGTGTCCCTCAGAGAAAAAAAGGAACGGCCCTGGAGTAGAGGAGATAGCTTTGCGTGAGGAATATTCCGCATCTTAGGATGAAGTTTCCTCCTGCTGCATAATGTTGTCAGTCTAACTGTGCCTTGAGTTACATTCCAACACTTAAAAAAAAAATCTTCATGTTTCAGGTACACTCCCCTGGATTATGCTTTGCTTGGTGAGCGCCATGAAGTGATCCAGTTCATGCTGGAGCACGGTGCCCTGTCCATCGCCGCTATACAAGACATCGCTGCCTTCAAGATCCAAGCTGTCTACAAAGGGTACAAAGTCAGAAAAGCTTTCCGAGACCGGAAAAATCTCCTCATGAAGCATGAGCAGTTGAGAAAAGATGCTGCTGCCAAGTAAGTTTGAATGATAGAGATTGTGTTCTCACAACTCGGAATCAGGGTGGAAGGGACGGGTTGGTGGGAGTGGCCGAAAGAGGGGATCAGGAGAGAAGCTGAAATAATTTTGATCCCTGTACCCTTGTCACCTTTCTGCTTCTGCTCACCACTCCTTCAGACGACTGAGCCCTCAATGAAGGATGAACACCTAATCGCTACTGGGTGGCTGTTCTTCTAGGTTAGTCCTTGGTGTTCCAGCTCAGGGACAAACCACTGCTACCCCCACCCACAGTGAGGAGTTGGCGGTGGCCTGCTGCCTACAGCGAGCTGCAAAGAGATAACTGGTCTCCTCGCCTTTCCTGCCTTTCCAAGCGAAACATGCCAATATCTCGCCTACCTTCACTAGTCTAATCTAAGCCTAGTTTCCATTTGATTAAAGCAACCAACTTACATAAATAATGTGCTCTCCTCACCTGTTCCTTAACAAATCTGTGCTAAATAGTGATTCATTCAGGAAATATTGATTGAATTCTTCGTATACATACGAAACCCTTGACTAGAACCTACAGAGAAAATGGTGACTCAAAGCAAAGTCCTTGCTTCAAGGACCTCACACCTTTTTGGATAATAATAGAAAATGTGCAAAATAGTCATTTGTGCCCGTTATTAATTATACATTGATTATTTTACCATAAATGATTGATTTTAGATTATGCTTTGGTTTGCCTTTTCTTTGATACCTGTGTTGGGTATTTTAAACAGCAAGAGAATATTGCATTAGCAAGTATAGATACCAAAACCTCTGATGATAAGGATGCAGATGCCAGGCAGATTCTTGAGGGATAACTGCCTGGCTGTATCTTGAATCTTTCCAAATCTTGAGTTCTTCCAACTCTTGAATCCTTCCATATCTCGCCCACAAGGGGGAAGCAAAAGTGCAATAAATAGCTATTAAAAATAATAATAAAAGGCAGGATAAACCACTTTAATGAGAAGTTAACTACCACTATGAATTGGAATGCTAACCATAATGTCAGCCTTTGGTAGACCAGATTGACAGAAACACGTCATTTTCTGTAACTCTAAAGCTACCAAAACAGGTGGCATCCTAGAAAATACTATCTTGCACTGTTGTCTTAATGATGCTCTCTTCTCTGCCCTTTTGTCAAAGAGTCCAGTATTAACCTAAATCCTCTACGTGCATCTTTTTCCAGCCTCCTTATAAAAGTCCTCTGCATGTGAGTGACAATGTAAGTAGGTAATACGTGTGACAAATTATCTCTGCAAATATTCTCTGCAAGGGATGGAATATTGTATTTCCTTCTACTGATGTTTCTATAAAGTCCAGTTCAGTGAGTGAGACTCTGTTTTCAGAATTTGAAGTCATATCTGCCAGAATGCAAGGGGGGACTCGACAGAGGCCACATGACTGACCTCATATGTCCCCCCAAAGGAGTGTATTACTCCAGGCACATTCCACTCCGTTACTGAGAGAGAGGGCCCTGGAGCCCTCCTGACTCCCAAACTCCCTTCCCAGTGGAATAGAAGGGTTGTGGTTGAATGGAAAGAAGACCCGGGTTCAGATCCAGCCTCTGATACTGACTTGTGATGAACTGAACACAGCATTTCTCCCTCTGGGGCTCAGTTTCTCCATCTGTAAAACTTGACAAATTAGAGCAGTTGATTTCTGCGCACTCCAATTCTGTGGAAACCCCCTTCTTCCCTGTAAGTGACCTCAGCCACCTCTTCCTGTCCTCGGCCTGTGGTGCCGCCCAGAGGCCGTGCGCCTGGGCCAAGAGTTTGGACTGGCATACCACTGAGTCAGTGTAGTTCTAGGAACGAAGAATCTGTCAGAAGATCTCCTGTAGGGAGGAAAGGGGTTTCAAATAATGACATGCTTCACTCGAGGAGTGGTTTACGGTATTTTTTCACCTAACACGGCCTTTTGTAACTCCCAGGCCAGAGCATTTGAAAGGACAAGGAAATTTGGGGAACATCGCTTCCAACCCCCTTTCCATTGTTCTCCTAATTAATTTCACTGTCATGGAAGATAGGTCCTCTTTGTTCTTAGTTGTTTCTTTCTTTTTGCTTTTTCTCCCCAAATCCCCCCAGTACATAGTTGTATATTTTAGTTGTGTGTCCTTCTAGTTGTGGCATGTGGGACACCGCCTCAACGTGGCCTGACGAGTGCTGCCGTGTCCACACCCAGGGTCTGAACTAGAGAAACCCTGGGTCGCCGAAGTGGAGCGGACGAACTTAACCACTCAGCCACAGGGCCGGACCCTGGTTCTTGTTTCTGAAGTTAAATTTTAAAAACCTTTTTAAATGGGAGCTGTGCTTACGGTGATAATATTTGAAATTGCCAAAAGTGAAAAATTGTAATCTCTTTTACGTTTTCTCAGCCACAATCTTTCCCTCATTGGGTATCATTATTGGAAGTAAATAGTTTTTTGGTTTTTTTTTTTTACTGAGGTAACATTGGTTTATAATATTATACAAATGTCAGGTGTACATCATTATATTTCAATTTCTATGTAGACTATATCGTGTTCGCCACACAAAGACTGATTACCAACCATCACCGCATGTGCCTAGTCACCCCTTTCGCTCTCCTGCCTCCCCACTTCCCCTCTGATAATCACGTATCTAATCTGCGTATTTATGTGTTTGTTTGTAGTTGTTATTGTTTTTATCTTCTATTTGTGAGCTAGATGATATGGTATTTGACTTTCTCCCTCTGACTTATTTCACTTAGCATAATGCCCTCAAGGTCCATCTATGTTGTTGCAAATGGCTAGTTTTCATCTTTTTTATGGCTGAGTAGTACTCCATTGTGTATATGAACCACATCTTCTTTATCCATTCGTCCCTTGATGGGCAGGAAGTAAATAGTTTCTTCCAGTTTAACCATTACCTCCCGTGGTCATTGTAGCATAGATCTCCAAGAGAAGTATTTAAATAGAGAAGGAACTGATGTAATTTGTTTTAATTTTATATGTCAAAAGTTATTTCTTAAAATCTGCATCAATGTTTAATTGTTTTGGGGTTTTGCTTTAAGAGACGGAAATGAGAGTGTTAGATTCAGTCCTTGCTGCTGCTTCACTGACGAAGGTGACCCAGGCACATCCTGTGACCTCAGTGTACCCTTCCCCTTTATCGTGTTAGGATGGCAGAGATCACCTTCCTTACAGGGAGGATGTGGAAGGAAGTTATTGAAGTGATTTCTCATTTACCGATAGAGAAATTGGGACTGAGAGAAGTTTTAGTTACATTTTCTAGGGCATGTGTTTTAGAAAACATTTAAGAAGTACCTATAATCCGTTTAAAATCACTTTATAACTCATTCTGCATCACCTATGTTGTTGCCAAAATGAACATTACTAGAATTTACCTGCCAAAGCACACAGTTGAATGTACACCAAAATTAGACTATATTTGTGTTGATCACCCTTCTTCCTTGAAGCTTCCTTTGTGCCGAGTTTTTACTTCTCTCTCTAACCTCAGATCTCCTCTGACCCTCAGACTCCTCCTTCTCACATCTTTTCGATTACACCGTCTCCACACGGAGGTCAACCCAGCTGGCTAGCTCCTTAGACTTCTCCTCATGCTGTACTTTTTTCCGTTGAAAATGTATCCACTCTGAAAACTTAGCTACTTCGTCTCTGTGGGTAACCCCTTCACCTGTCTCACGTCCTGACCTCCTGGAACTCTTGTCGCATAGCGTCTGTTGCCTACTGGGCATTTCCACTTTGCTGTCCTTTTGTCACTTGCCAACACTTCAGATCATTGGACATTTCCATCTGCACGTCCTGTTGTTACTGTCACTGCAGACTCACTGTGTGAAACCTACAGTTCATCAGTGTGACCCATCTCTCTTCTCCTCTCTTTATTTCTCTGCCAGTACTGCCACCACTGATTCTATTCTTTCCTCTCTTGAAATGTCCTCTTATGTCCCTTTGCTCTCATCCTTCTGTCCCACCCCTCTATACAGGCCATTATTCTTGAATACCAGCCGTGACACTACGTAAGACTTTCAACATTTTACCTCCACTTGTATCTCCGAGTCCCATTTCTCTCCACTGCTACTTCCCCCCCTTGCCCTCACACTTGAGGTCTCATCCATCCTGAATTTTCTTCACTTCCTTACTTACCATGCTCTCTGGGAGACTCGAGTTTCTTTCTGACCAGAGTATGAGATTCAGTATGTCTCCTAGAGTTACCTAATCAAGTCCAGTTTGGATCACCAAACAAAGGTACTACAGTTCAAACTCTTGTGATACCTAAGTCCTTTCTACAAGAGGTTGTTCTATGTCCTCCAAAAAGTCAAGGGACAAGGAATTCTCTCAAGGCAGCACATTCCATTAGTGGACAGTTCTGTCTGGCAGTTCTTTACTTTTGGTCTTGCAGCTACCCCTTGAAGTGAAGGAGAAAAATCTAAATCCTTTTCCATAAACCAACTTGCAGATAATTAAAGTGCTCAAGACACTCCCCCTCCCAGCCCAGGTCTCTTTTTTGCTTTATAATTGATCCTGTTGCCACCTGCTCCCCTGAACGTCTTCAGTCTTCAACGTCTCTCTTCAGGTTGACACATAGGTCTGACCCTTCTGTTCGTACTGAGGTCCGACCTGTTGGGAATTGTTTCCATGATTCTACTTCATGCCATTCCACTTCTCGGAGACTCAGGAAGATGAAAAGAAGATTTCTTAATCCAGGGTGGGCTTTGGGGCTCCATGAATGGCCTGAAACTACACACAGCATTTCCTGTCTCATGAGCATATGTGCATTTGGGGAAAAGGATCTGTTTTGAGGGAGAGGATAGATTTTTATCACATTCTCAAAGGGGGTCCATGAGTCACAAAGAGATTTAAAAAACCATTGGACTGAGTGATATCTGAGGACCCTTCCACTTGTAACGTTCTCTAAGTCAAAGGTACTAAAACACACAACATTTTCTTATTCCCTTGAGAGGAAGTCAAAGACCAACTATTACTCGGCCTGTTATTCAGTGACAATAAAGAGATAGAATCTGACAGACCCCCTAGATACAAGGTGATACCAACTGAAAAAGTGACAGCTAAACCTTTTCTGTCTTGTGTGGTAATCACTTTCCTCTCACCGGAAATGTTCCAACAAAAATTTAATTGTCATCTCTCTAAGATAGTATATAAGGAATTTTTAAAAATCATGTAAAAAGCTGGTCTCTAAGGGGGCTGGCCCTGTGGCCGAGTGGTTAAGTTCGCGCGCTCCGCTGCAGGCGACCCAGTGTTTCGTTGGTTCGAATCCTGGGCGCGGACATGGCACTGCTCATCAAACCACGCTGAGGCAGCATCCCACATGCCACAACTAGAAGGACCCACAACGAAGAAGATACAACTATGTACCGGGGGACTTTGGGGAGAAAAAGGAAAAAATAAAATCTTTAAAAAAAAATACATTTAAAAAAAAAAAAAGAAAAGCTGGTCTCTAAGATCTCTTCCGAGTCAGATTCCATGAGAGCTAGGTGCCAAGTTTTTGCTCATGCTCTTGTCTCAGCCTGAAATAACCTTTTCTCACTTCCCTCCTTTCTCCTTTTGATATTCTTTCTATGTAGCCTTTTTCCTCTTCCGGTTTAGCGACTGCCTCCCACATCCTCCCATAGCTCTGTGTAGATACCTCTGTTTTAGCGCTCATCGCCTCTAGAACTCACTGTTGCGGGAGTGTGTGGGTGTGATGCCCCAGTAGATTGTCAGCTCCTTGAGGGCAGGGGTTGTTATAGATCTCTGTATCTCCACTGCCTTAGCGTACTTCATATATAATAAGCATTTAATAATAAATGTTTCAGTAACTGCCCCTACCATGGGTCTAAGGCCTTGCAGAAGTCATTCATCATTCTTAGTGATGGAGTTTCCCCCTCTGTCAGGTGGAAGGGCCGGACCAGGTGCTCTGTCAGGTCTCCTCCAGTTCCAGTGCTGTGACTCTGTCAGTGTTCCACTGTAATTTGTCTGCCTCACTCAGGCAGCGAACACATTTAAGTACCATTTATCCTCACAATGTATGCTCGTGCTCGTGTATTTGTGCATTAGGTTTTCCAGCTCCCTCCATATTTATCACAAGCAAATTGCTATTTGACAGGTTTATGATTTTAAAAAGAAACATAGGAACAAAGTGATCCATCACTGCATATGCTTGAACATGAGACCCCACTGTGTGGCTTCCACTGAGAGTTGTATTTGCCCACTTTTGACAAGGAGAAATTGATTCTATCAGACACTGCAGAAATAAGCAGGCTCCTTCCCATTCCAGGAGTATTCAAGTGTCCATTGCCATGAATACAGGACCTGAGAGAGGTCTGAGAGGTGTAATTGGCTTCCACAGCTTTATCTTAACAGCTTAACCTCTCTATAAAAGTAATGATTACTTCTATTTATATAGTGCTTTCCAGCTTACAAAGTTCTTATACATTAATACATTAAATCCATACAATAACTGAACAAAATAGACAGGACAACTATCCTTAATCTCGTTTGATAGATAGGAAAAATAACACAGAGAGGTTAACTTGGCTGAAATCACACAGCTGGGAAGAGAGAGAGTTGGCACGGGAATCTCAGTCCTGCCCGAAGCCATGGCTCCTACCGTTGCTTGGTTCAGGGGAATCATCCCACCAGCCACACCTATGCTGGAGGCTGTCTCCAGATGCTAGCACCCATCTGATAGGCCAGCATGGCTAGCTTTTTTCTGACCTATACCTATAAGAGTAACTGTTGGTGGCAGAACCAGGCCCCAAGTCAGCTTTTCTCCTAACCCATTGCTTATTCAGTTGTGCCAGTGTTGCTTCCAGTGATTGTTAAAAGAGTGGTGCCAAGCCACCAGCAACTCTACAGCAGAGTTCAATACAGAATTCCTGTTACTCTCCAAGCTAACATAGCAGAGCATATCAATACCCTCCTAACCCTTGAGAAAGTTAAGGAAATGAGTTGGCCTCCAGCCTAGAGCAGGACTATGAACAAGAATGGCATCAGGGCAGAGCCCAGTTAAATCGGTACAAGCTAACCAGACGGCCCTCTTCTGTGGAAGCCATTTTAGTCAAATCTCTCCAGTCTCTCTTGGGTCCTGTATTCATGGCAATGGAAACTTGAGTGCTCATGGAATGAGAAAGAGCCCTCTTATTTCTGCAGTGTCTGGTAGAATTAATTTCTTCTTGTCATAGCTAGGAAAATACAGCTCTCTGTGGAAGCTAAATAGTGGGGTAGAAAAAAACAGCAGCTTCCATGACTCAGACTTTCCAGGCGCAGAGGCAGATCTGTGCCATACTGTGCAAATGGACACATCCAGTCCTGAGACACTGAAGCCATTGGACGTTGAAGGCATTTAAGTTATTGCCCTTGATCTGGTTCTCTGCACAAGTAATCTTTTTTAATTTGTTCTGCTTTATCTCCCCCAACCCCCCCGTACATAGTTGTATATCTCAGTTGTGGGTCCTTCTAGTGGTGGCACGTGGGATGCCGCCTCAACGTGGCCTGACGAGTGGTGCCATTTGTGCGCCCAGGATCCGAACCGTCGAAACCCTGGGCCACCGCAGCAGAGCGTGCAAACTTAACCACTCAGCTACGGGGCCAGCCCCTCAAGCAATCTTTTGATCACTTAGTTTCTCCTTGGCCCTTTTTTTGCAATAGTCATCTAGGCTACTGATTTCTAGTAATCCCCCATCCTTGGGTCTTAGATCTGCTTTTGGAACGGATTTGCAGCAGCAACATGTCCCTTAAATCTTCTTCTGTGGGTGAAACAGGCCCAGTTCCTTCAGCCCATCATTTGGAGATCCTCTTCACCCTGTGGTGCACAGGACCGGAAGCAGATGTTGTCAAGGATCTGATCCTCAGTTGACTTTCTCACCTTCTTATACTGTGAGCCCCTGGGGAGCTGCAAAGATTTCTCTACGAAAGACAGTGCAAACCAGACTCACTGGAAACCCACCAAAAGCTGTTGTCTGGCCAATTCCCTTTAAGATAATAGAAAAAAGAAGAGGAAGAGGGACTGTTTTATACATTAAATTCTGCTTTGTTAATAAATTTCCTGCAAAAATGTTACTATGTCAAGGACGGGATTTTTTTTTCAATTCAATTTTTCACATAAACTAGAATAACATTGGTTCTTTTTCTGGTATTTATTTCTTAAACTTGACAAAAATAGGTCAAGTTATAACATAGCCTACCATGAAGATTAGAGATCTCTGATATCCTGTAATAAATTAGTTCGAGGAAAAAAACCCTAAATTTCAGGACAATTATTGAGTCTGAGGGTTTAGGACTAAAAGCTACAATGGAAGCTAGTTTGAAGTGCTGTTAATGGTTACTTTGATGTGACATTACCGGTTTCTTCATATGACCCAACTCATTTTTTAAATGATGGAAGAAGATTAAGTGAAATTTTAAAAAATGACTCTGGCATTGATATTAATTTTACCGGAAACAGTAAAGCAGCTGAGTTCCCTCTCAGCTCTGTGTGTAGTTTACTGTGCAGCCTCGGGTAAGTCACTTATCTCTCTGCCTCAGTTTCCTCATCTACCAACCAAGAGTGCCACCCTCAGTAAACTGAGCTTCTTTCAAGCTCTTAGACTATGAGCACTGGTTCTGGACCTTTTTCCCTGGGGAGACACATGCACATGGGGTCATGGTCTGCTCCAGGAGAGGTATCCTCTGTGTGTGTGTGTGTGTGTGTGTGTGTGTGTGTGTTGTCATTGTTGTTGTTTTAAGGCAGCAGAATGGATGAAATAGGATGCAGGTTATGCATAATTCCTGGTCCTCACCCCACCCACTTCACCCCAGTGATCGAGAACCACTGCTCTGGAGAACTTCACAACTGCGGGCTATGTGCCACCTAGAAGATTTATTTTAAAGTGTCAATTTTTTAAAAGCATTAATTTATTTCTATTCATAAGCTGAGGGTCCAATTCTATATTCTGATGGTTACATTCTTTCTCCCGAACCTGCTTACCTTGTCCTGCCAAAATGACAGAACAGCCCACTGCAAAGCTCGCCTCCCAAGAAGTCTCTGGAGGGCAGGGCCTCCCTGTTTTCTGGACATCCTGATCACTCTAAAACCTTGGAACCCCTGTTTGCCCTGTGGCTGCCTTGGTTGGAGGCCCAGAAGGGTCTGCAGCAGCAAGGTTTGCCCCCAGGCTGATTGTACAGTGGCTTGTTGGAATTAAAAAGGAAAGCCATTTGGTTTCCTGAAAGAAAGAGGAATGACTACGCAAATAACGAAGTCTAATTTACCATCTCAAAGCCCCTCTTAAGGGCAGTGAGTTCCATGTAGACACCAAGCCAGCCAACCACGTGTGTGTCTGTCTAAAGGACCCATGTTCTCTTAAAGCAGCAATAGTAAAAGGAGCAGCATGCCCTCTGCCTGCCAGGAGCAAGGCTGTTAGATCAATTAGCAGCACTTCACCCTCCCAGATGCTTCCACCTTCTGAAAAGCAGCCTTCTCCCAGAGAGATCACACTGAAGTGGCACCTGCTAGCATCCATCTGAACCTCAGCTACCGTCCAGCTAGCCTGTCGAATGTCGTGCAGCATGCTCAAGTGTCAGCAGTTGGCAAAGTGTATAACAGAACCAGAGTCAAATAAAAACATGACAGCTGTGCAGGGGTTACCACCACCCGGCTGGCCACTTGCTTAGGGTGAGACTCAATGAGAAACTGTTAGAAAAGCAAGCTTGGACCCCAGATCAGGGGCTGCACACAAGAAGAAAGACCTTCAGAAGGGGAGTTAAGTTGACAAGGCTTTATATCAAAGTGTAACCCAGATATCTGTCATCTGGGTCTTCCCTGTCCCTTGAGATCTAAATAAGCTTTGCTTTAAATTCCACAGTCTGTTTGGGCCAGCCCCCGTGGCCTAGTGGTTAGGTTCAATGTGTTCTGCTTCGGTGGCCTGGATTTGGTTCCTGGGCACGTACCTACACCATTCGTCTATCAGCGGCCATGCTGTGGTGGCAACCCACATACAAAAAGAGGAAGATTGGCAGCAGATGTTAACTTGGGGAAAATAAATTCCATAGTGTGTGGAAATCTGAATTCTATGACTTCTTGGGGGCTTAGGGTCTCTGCCTCAGCTCTTGCTTCTGTGTCTGGTATCTTAGCTCTGTGACTTGTCAGACTGCCTGTAAAAGAGCATGTCTGAGTGTGGCAGACCCTACAAAAAGTTGGTGTTATTGAGGAGAATCACATTTCACATCCTCTAATGGTATAGTTAAGAGTCCATATGAGGCTTTCCTTCTTCTCTTACGTCTTGCTACTCAAGGTGTGGTAAGAGGACCAGCAGCAGCTGTTTAGCCTGGGTCCTTGTTAGAAATGCAGAATTCTGAGTGCCTGCCCAGGCTTGCCAGGTCAGAAGCTCAACTTTAGCAAAATCTCAGGAGACTCAGGTCACTCAAGTGTGAGGAGCACAGATCTGAAGTCCTTTCCTCTCACCCCTCAGGGGCAGGGGCCTCTCTGCCCTGGCCTTGTCTGCACGGTGTCCATCTCTCATCTTCTCTGTCTCCCCCTTCCCTTCTCTCTCTTGTTCTTTCATCAACTTCCTCCCTGTGAAGAGCTACAAACAAATTCTTTGTGTCGTGACACAGCAACCCTCTGCTCTGGAGCCTCAGAGTGCTGACCACCTAGGCCATGAGGTCTCGCCTTCCACCAGCTTTCGGTCCTGTCCCCAAGGTTAGTAGAGTCTTTGTCTAAACAAGATCCCCCCTAAGAGGAGCTCCAATACCAGTCACTGTGATAAAAGACATCTCTGCATCTCATTACAAAAGATATCCTGGATTTTATACAGACATTTGGCTTCCAAACAGACCCCCAAATCAATTCTGTATTATAGGCTATCATGTAAGTGTTAGACCTGGGGAAACTGA